>NC_054707.1:83248163-83525271 GCF_016097555.1 Gigantopelta aegis | reverse complement strand
CCTCTAGTCTAGTGGTTTAGAGTAGTTTCGCATTTTACGGTTATGGAGACGACCTCTAGTCTAGTGGTTAGAGTAGTTTCACATTTAACGGTTATGGAGACGACCTCTAGTCTAGTGTTTTAGAGTAGTTTCACATTTAACGGTTATGGAGACGACTTCTAGTCGAGTGCTTTAGAGTAGTTTCCCATTTAACGGTTATGGAGACGACCTCTAGTCTAGTGGTTTAGAGTAGTTTCACATTTAACGGTTATGGAGACGACTTCTAGTCTAGTGGTTTAGAGTAGTTTCCCATTTAACGGTTATGGAGACGACCTCTAGTCTAGTGGTTTAGAGTAGTTTCCCATTTAACGGTTATGGAGACGACCTCTAGTCTAGTGGTTAGAGTAGTTTCCCATTTAACGGTTATGGAGACGACCTCTAGTCTAGTGGTTTAGAGTAGTTTCCCATTTAACGGTTATGGAGACGACCTCTAGTCTAGTGGTTTAGAGTAGTTTCCCATTTAACGGTTATGGAGACGACCTTTAGTCTAGTGGTTAGAGTAGTTTCACATTTAACGGTTATGGAGACGACTTCTAGTCTAGTGGTTAGAGTAGTTTCACATTTAACGGTTATGGAGACGACTTCTAGTCTAGTGGTTAGAGTAGTTTCACATTTAACGGTTATGGAGACGACTTCTAGTCTAGTGGTTTAGAGTAGTTTCACATTTAACGGTTATGGAGACGACCTCTAGTCTAGTGGTTAGAGTAGTTTCACATTTCTTCGTTACAACTGAATGAGCACTCTATCTAGCCCATAGCCTTTGGTAGTGTAAGCAACAACAATGACAACGTCGGTTTCTTCTTTTTGGCTAGGCTCCATTTAAAGATTTCTTCGAATAGCATGACGGTATTTATTTAATTCAATAGCCAATGATTAATTAAACAATGTGCTGTAGTGGTGTCGTTAAACAAACAAACTTTAACTCGATTTATTTATTTATTTGAGATTTGTTTATTAAAAGTTACAGAAAAATAGTTTGCATTACAAAGTTTTGTTGTTACATACAAATGATGTTTCATAATCTGGTGACGGTGGGTGGAGGGCGTGGGAGGGGGGGGGGGGCTATTATGCTGACTGGAATATTGGTTCTAAATATGAAGACAGGGACATTTTTAATAGGATACAGTCTGTCGTCAAAATGGAATGGGGTGGAGCCGCATTATCCCATAAACACCGATACATAGTAAATGATTGTAAAGTAGCGATACCAGGGCCCCAACCCTGGCACTACTATATTTTTTTTCTGGGGTCAATAAATTTTATTTAAAAAACAAAACAAACAAACAAAAAACACAACCCCCCCCCCCCCCTCCAAACAAAAAACAAAAAACAAAAACAACTTACATACATATCACCATAACTGTAATAGTGATATTTTAATTTTGATTTTGATTGAGATTTTGCCAAGCCATCCGCAAGCAGATAAATGCTATTAACTTATATGAACTGTAATAGTGATATTTTAATTTTGATTTTGATTTAGATTTTGCCAAGCCATCCGCAAGCAGGTAAGTGCAATTAACTTATATAATCATGTTACCATAATGTCCATTTACATTCGAGTATCAAGCTAGTAGTGAATGTAAGAGCTGGTATCGCGTTTCTATACACTACTAATTATTACAATTTGTAAATCCCCTGGGCTGGGTCATCCGCGGCAGGGCAGTGACCAGGTTTCTCTTACAGTTGATAGTATCAGCAAGTGTGTGTTAGCGGTAACATAATAGATAATCTGACAGAAAAACACATAATTTAAACAGTAATAAATACAGTCAAACGTCATTATCTCGAACACTGTTATTTCGTTTACCAAGTGTATCTCGAGGTCGGTAATTGTCCCATGGTATAATTTTCACTAAAATTATCATGTATGTCTCGAGCTGTCTGTTTCGGTCAAGTCAGCATTGACATAATAGTATCTGGCTGCATATAACATAATTGTGAATCTGCAATCTCGGCTCTGTATCCTATAATAATGATTATTAATTCAAACTACAAATAAAAAGAGGTCCCTTTTTGCATTCATATGGTATCATCAAATGCTTGTGTGCAACTCACAAATCTCTGCACCAGTGTCTTACTAACAAAGCTATTGTGAACCGTTTAGTAATAACGTGTATTATAACACTATTTAAGCCGCTGTGTTTACAATATTTATCCAAACTATCAAACATTTAAGGGTGTATACTACCAAATCAAATCCCATAGACGACAATAGTAACATATGTGGCTAAAACTCCTACCTGCAACGTATCAACCGACATAAACGCCACGGATATAAATACTACCACCCCTCACACTTAAAGTGAATCAGAAAAAAATGGGGGTCAAGCTGCTCGTTTCTGAGATAACGGGTAGCGTCTATGACTACCCTAGTTCCGCACAAAATTCGAGTACTTTTTTTTACAGGTACCCCATACATGTTTCAAGCACAAGGCTACTTGACACATTGGTACTAAATGAAATAAAATTGCATTTTTTTTCAACCCAGATAAAACTATTATTTTTTACAACCAACACACTCACATTTATAACCAATCACAGGACTTGTGGTGTTCACTTCTCTATCAAAAGTTCGGTGCACCTCCAACTTTGACCCAGCCGGAAGTTATTTGGTCTAGTACTACCTTAATACCTAACTAAATGCTAACTTAATAATATTTAGATCCTATTGGCTTTTAGAGTGTATTGTTGAACTATTTATAAGACCAGAGTATGCGTAATACAAATCCATCGGTTTGAAATTGTAACTTTGGGTCTGGGAAACGAATAAAAAAAAATATATATTGCTTTGAGTTACATCCCTTACAAATACTATGTCTTAAATAAACAATATTTAATATTTAACAAAATAACCCGTCCTCTTTACTTTTTTTTCTGAATTTGAAATCTCCGATGAAACTAATTAGGCTTTCTAAGGCTTTCATTTCCTTGGAAATCTCACGTATGGTTAAAACTTTAAAAAGTGGAATATTTCCAAGAAATGAGACATGATGTTTCCAGCAGTCAGACTTCTGCACGTGTTTTCTTTCTATTAGTTACAGTAAAACGTGCATTCAAGTAATAGGAAGATGGCTATGCCATAATGACACAAACCTGTGATTTTCCCCAATGATCATGACTGTATGTTTACGTGCGTGTACGCGTGTGTATTCGTGTGTACGCGATGATAATGGTGGTGGATGGAACTCATTCACATTGAATGGAATAGTGTTTTACTAATTTTTGTAGCCGCACCACACGTGCCGCGTCGCATCCATTGTGAATGACCCCCCCCCCATCTCTCTCTCTCTCTCTCTCTCTCTCTCTCTCTCTCTCTCTCTCTCTCTCTCTCTCTCTCTCTCTCTATATATATATATATATATATATATATATATATATATATATATATATATTTATATGGATGGATGGATGGATGGATGGATTATGGATGTATGTATTGATGTATGAATATCTATATATTGTATGTATGTCGAGGCTGACTGTTACTTACATAGATATTAACGTACTGGCGCAGGGGATAATTAAATCCTTTCTGGCCTTACAAATTGTCCCATACCGTTGCTGGAACTCGAACCTATGGCACCGAATCGCCCACAACTTGCAGACTTGCCACGATACCTTTTGAGCTATTGAGGCATCCATGAGATGCATGAAACAGTGGGCACACACACACGCACACACACACACACGCACACACACTGACACACACACACGCACGCACACACACACACATTGACACACGCACGCGCGCACACACACACACACAAACACTTATACACACACACATACACACACACACACACACACACACACACACTATTACTATGGATCATAATATTCGTTAAAACGTTAGTTGGTTTCGCGTTACCAAAATGAGTCTTATCCATGTGAATGGGTGCACTGTTAAGTTCGGCCGAACTCGAACATAATCATGCAACACAGAATACCGTGATGTCATTCGTGTTTCTCATTCATTGCGGCGAACCCATCTGCCATGTTGAATAGCTGGGATGATCAAGTGAAAAGTTGTCTGGAAATGAATTAACTTGCGTCTATCACTCAGTATCTTAAAGCTGTGCACAAGAACGCTCTTCGCAAGGATCATTATGTAAATGGATATTTCACGCCATCTTTTGTATAGAATTGCTCGTGGAAATGGGGGGGGGGGGGGGGGGAGGGGCGCTGAACATCTCTTTACCCTGCGATATTAACTTCTGGGTCGTCCTAGCTTACAATGTTCTATTTTTGCAAACTGGTTTTCTCGTTCAATGTTAAATGCAAATCACGAATGTTTACCCATAGCTAATCAATCATCGGGGTTTTAGTCACCTTGTTGACGACGCTGTTAGCTCTTAAACATAATGCTGGCCAGCACTGTAAGCTACTGTTTTCATTGCTGGTCACAAACCTGGATGGGCTATAGGACACTGATAAACCAGACCCTGAACAGGCGGGTTTCTCCTTCTCTCGTAACACAGAATCAATAATCCGTGGAGCTGGGCAAATAACAGAATTTGTTTGCGCATTAAAAACTACGTTCTCACTATTTGAATTTGATTAATTGCATTTAGCGCGTTTGTTTTCATTATGCAGTGTACAGGTAGGATGACGACAAAACTTACGATGATGTATCAAGGAAGCTGACATGTTGTGTGCGCGCTTGTTTACTACATATTCATTCATTGTATTTATTTGTTATGGTTGACCACCTCGTAATGCGGTGAGTGGCACTGACCTGTATACCTGTAACATATATAACGTGAACCAGATACTTTATATAATGGATATATACGTAATAGCACCATTAATCGTTACAAAATAACACTCGAGTTCTAAATGCGTCACATATCAATATATAAATTCCAAATGTGTGCGCGATGTTTCGATTGTAACACAGTTATAATTTTACATCTACTAGG
This sequence comes from Gigantopelta aegis, assembly GCF_016097555.1. Taxonomy (NCBI): domain Eukaryota; kingdom Metazoa; phylum Mollusca; class Gastropoda; order Neomphalida; family Peltospiridae; genus Gigantopelta; species Gigantopelta aegis. The sequence continues at coordinate 83,520,310 of NC_054707.1, read as the reverse complement.
GTCACACCTGTGCTTAGTAAACAGATATTCAGTTCTTAGATTAATAGAAAATTAACATATTATAAGCAGAAATTAAATCAAGGCAACAGCAATAAAACCATTACGACATAAAATGTTTTCCATCGGTTTTGCACAATTCTTTGCTACACTTAGTAAACCATTAGATTCGGTGATAGCGAGGGAACACGTGAGAAAGCCTTTACATATGAATAATCTGTCTGCATTTGTATGTACCTTTTTAAGTTCAACCAGCCTGGAGAATACCCAACACTTCCGAGGAAGTTATTATAGGTACAGTATGACAGTCAGAAAGTTTTAATAAATATCTGGAGATTGATGATGTCGACCAGCAAAGATGTCTTCTCGACTGTAATTACGAATCTAGGAACAATGTCACAGGTAAAAAAGATCATAGAAAAAAGAACACAGGAAAAAAGTCAGGAAAAAAGTCTTATTCGGAAATGAAAGACCGATCAAACGGCTTTTGTCACTGAGAGTTTTTGTCAGTAATGTTAATCAATAAGTGTAACAAGACACCGCCCTCGCACAATATGAAGCCACTTTCTTTAATCTAGTCTAATTGGCGCAGGTACAAGAAGACATTCTACAAACCCACCCTAATCACTAAGTTTAACAAGTCCCCCTTGCATACTGTGATGCCACTTTCTTTAATCTAGTCTAATTGGCGCAGGTACAAGAAGCCATTCTACAAACCCACCCTAATCACTAAGTTTAACAAGTCCCCCTTGCATACTGCGATGCCACTTTCTTTAATCTAGTCTAATTGGCGTAGGTACAAGAAGCCATTCAACAAACCCACCCTAATCACTAAGTTTAACAAGTCCCCCTTGCATACTGCGATGCCACTTTCTTTAATCTAGTCTAATTGGCGCAGGTACAAGAAGCCATTCTACAAACCCACCCTAATCACTAAGAATAACAAGTCCCCCTTGCATACTGTGATGCCACTTTCTTTAATCTAGTCTAATTGGCGTAGGTACAAGAAGCCATTCTACAAACCCACCCTAATCACTAAGTTTAACAAGTCCCCCTTGCATACTGCGATGCCACTTTCTTTAATCTAGTCAAATTGGCGCAGGTACAAGAAGCCATTCTACAAACCCACCCTAATAACTAAGTTTAACAAGTCCCCCTTGCATACTGTGATGCCACTTTCTTTAATCTAGTCTAATTGGCGCAGGTACAAGAAGCCATTCTACAAACCCACCCTAAGCACTAAGTTTAACAAGTCCCCCCTTGCATACTGTGATGCCACTTTCTTTAATCTAGTCTAATTGGCGCAGGTACAAGAAGCCATTCTACAAACCCACCCTAATCACTAAGTTTAACAAGTCCCCCTTGCATACTGCGATGCCACTTTCTTTAATCTAGTCTAATTGGCGCAGGTACAAGAAGCCATTCTACAAACCCACCCTAATCACTAAGTTTAACAAGTCCCCCTTGCATACTGCGATGCCACTTTTTTAAATCTAGTATAATTGGCGCAGATACAAGAAGCCACTCTACAAACCCACCCTAATCACTAAGTTTAACAAGTCCCCCTTGCATACTGTGATGCCACTTTCTTTAATCTAGTCTAATTGGCGCAGGTACAAGAAGCCACTCTACAAACCCACCCTAATCACTAAGTTTAACAAGTCCCCCTTGCATACTGTGATGCCACTTTCTTTAATCTAGTCTAATTGGCGCAGGTACAAGAAGCCACTCTACAAACCCACCCTAATCACTAAGTTTAACAAGTCCCCCTTGCATACTGCGATGCCACTTTCTTTAATCTAGTCTAATTGGCGTAGGTACAAGAAGCCATTCTACAAACACACCCTAATCACTAAGTTTAACAAGTCCCCCTTGCATACTGCGATGCCACTTTCTTTAATCTAGTCTAATTGGCGCAGGTACAAGAAGCCACTCTACAAACTCACCCTAATCAGTAAGTTTAACAAGTCCCCCTTGCATACTGCGATGCCACTTTCTTTAATCTAGTCTAATTGGCGCAGGTACAAGAAGCCACTCTATAAGCTCACCCTAATCACTAAGTTTAACAAGTCCCCCTTGCATACTGCGATGCCACTTTCTTTTAATTTAGCCACATTCAATACTCTGCAAACCCATAATATTTTGTTATATAAAAATTGTGATTTTTTTCCTTTGATGTTTTTTCCTTTACTAAATTGTGACTTTTTCCTGTGACCTTTTTTTCCAGATTCCGTAATTACATATTACAATACCAATCTTTGTATATTAAACGCTTTTTTATCGTCCTAGTGTTTGCACTAATTCAAATTCCATTTTTATTTCCTAATATATATTTGTTGGTACGTACTAAATCATTGAGATACCAAATCCTGTTTGGGCTACTTACAAATATTAGGACGATCAGAAACACTTTGAATAAAACGACACTGATATTGGAAACAGGAAAATATTTTTAATATGTAATACCAGTCGTTACAAAATTGTATTGCTCAAAAACATCCCACGATAAACAAGCAAAGACGAGTCTGTTTAAGCCAATTGATGCCAAGATCTCATAGCGTGTGTTGCAATACTGCCGCTTTATACGCGTACAAAGAATCAATTCATCACGAGTCGGTCTGCAGCCACGTGATGCAGTTTGCACATTATTATAATACAACATGAATGAAAATAAAATAATTTTTTAAATTAAAAGGCGTAAAACTCTATCACATATCTGGGTTTTTTGTGTTTTTTTCAAAACATATGAATCCAACACGTGATTCTTAAGACAATTTAGTTTCGCTTTCATTTCTTGATAAGAATACAATGTGTAGCTGGATCGTAGTTGCGTGCCAGAAGCAATAACGGCGCTTTCCGCTGGCGATTCTCGCCATCCGTTTACGATCTCTTAACAAGGTCTCTGGCAAGGACACGCTATTCACTGGTCCTAATCACCATGACACCTTGTCTCACAGACCAATTGTGAGTTTCTGGGGCGCCAAGTTATATGAAAAAGATGAAAGTAATGTGTATGGAATAGCATGTACTACATTTAAACCATGGGTATTAAGAAACGGACAGATGACAATTGCCACATTTGGTTTTGATAATAAAGTAGGGAGGGTCTTATTTTGTTATCCACATATCATAACGAGTCCACGTGTATTTGGATGGTTCGGATGGTTTGCGGATGATACACTGACCGCATTTGACATGAGCAACATTACAACGGTAGTCCATCGGTGTCCTGTCAGTTGAACTCGTATTGTGTGATCAGTGAAAAGGCAATCGGTTCTGTACGTTTAATGACGTGTTTGTTTCAAAACTGCTTTTAATGGGCAGACAAACATACAAACATACATACAGACATACATACAGACCGAGAGACCGACAGGCATAGTTTATTAACGTGCCACCTCATTAGAACAGACCAAGACAACACATACATACAGACCGAGAGACCGACAGGCATTGTTTATTAACGTGCCACCTCATTAGAACAGACCAAGACAACACATTCATACAATCAATATACTGAGTTATGAGAGTATTCGCTAAAATTATCTAAAACAAAAGCAAATACAATACAGTTAAAACAATAGAAAGAAGCAATAAAGAAATCGTTACACTCGCGCGACGATCACACGAAAATGATACCCCTCCCCTCTCTCTCTCTCTCTCTCTCTCTCTCTCTCTCTCTCTCTCTCTCTCTCTCTCTCTCTCTCTCTCTCTCTCTCTCTCTCTCTCTCTCTTTGTCTGTGTATCTCTGTGTGTGTTTGTTTCTCTATTTGTATGTGTTTCTCTCTGTGTGTGCATTTCAGCCTATATGTCTGTTGGTCTCTCTCTCTCTGTGTCTGTCTGTCTGTTTGTCTGTCTCTCTCTCTCTCTCTCTCTCTCTCTCTCTCTCTCTCTCTCTCTCTCTCTCTCTCTCTCTCTCTCTCTCTCTCTCTCTCTCTAAAGTGTTGAAATACCCATATGTTATACACCAAATATCCATAATTTAAAATGCGCTGAGACTTTAAAACTCTTCCTTTTCTATTCTTTGACTATAGACAACTAAACGTTTTTCTCGGTTTGCCGGCTGCCAGCACCTCTCTGCAACTGGGGACGTGAAAGACTGTTTTAACAAGCGTGTGTAACGAGAGGAAGCGTCACTAAGAGCTCGTCAACAACTGCCTTCAGCCGTCTTTGTCAGCAGCTTTCTCTGAAGACAGGATGGTCAACTAATTTTCCTTTTAACAGGAAATCCATTTAGTCTCAGTGTGGAGATCAAGTTTCTAATTGAGCAAATACGTCCAGTGACAGTGTAGCTTTGACACCAATACGGTGTTGTGGTAAACACACTACACGCCGTGACGCGACACAGTGACGATGATGGCAAAAGATGCTCGAATATTCGTTATTGCTGAATGGTGTCAGACGCAGTTAAGACGTTTGCTGTCGAACACGAATTGAAATAATTAACCCTGTTTATAACGGTGTTACATCTAAACTATCCTCTCCACTCTGGTCGTGAACAGTGGGTACAACGCTCGCCTGGGGTACAATGTGTCTTAAGGTCGATCGATTGTTGTCAGTGAGCTCGACCCAAAGCCCTCCCCCACTCCCCCGTCTACAAGTCCCACACGCCTGGTACATCAAGGTCATTGCCATTAATCTACATCGCACCCTTAACTATTCGAAATACTGGGGGGGGGGGGGGGGTGTTCTCTCGTAGGTCCATTCGAAATACTGGTGTGTTCTCTACCGTTGGTCTATTCGAAATACTGGCGTGTTCTCTCCCATTGGTCTATTCGAAATACTGGTGTATTCTCTCTCGTTGGTCTATTCGAAATACTGGTGTGTTCTCTCCCGTTGGTCTATACGGGTGTGCTCTCTCCTACTGGTTCTACATTGCGCCCTTTAAATGTTGGTGATGATTCCCTCGTTTGTCCTAGTGGATAACTTACAAACCTTCAGTGTGCCAGTCGCCCACGCTAATTGCTGAGACGATCACAGCCTATCAAAGAACTCTTTGTTATTACTTTTTGATTTGTCAAAGTCTGTGGCGACTCCAAGTCGGGAAGTTTGCTAAACCTCTCACATTTGTGTCGACTTGTCAGTAAGATAATCGGATTGTCGGTTTTGTGTTTATTACACATTGAACGATTATGTAGATGGAAACCACTGTTTTCACATAAACATTAGTACTGTACGCGCCAGACCTGATGGACGTTCTCGATTAAGGATGCATACCACCAATTGAACTCCAGTAGCCGACAATAATAACATTCTGTGACCAATATGATACACTATATGATTGAAGCTACTGTCTGCACCAATTGAACTCCAGTAGCCGACAATAATAACATTCTGTGACCAATATGATACACTATATGATTGAAGCTACTGTCTGCACCAATTGAACTCCAGTAGCCGACAATAATAACATTCTGTGACCAATATGATACACTATATGATTGAAGCTACTGTCTGCACCAACTGAACTCCAGTAGTCGACAATAATAACATTCTGTGACCAATATGATACACTATATGATTGAAGCTACTGTCTGCACCAATTGAACTCCAGTAGCCGACACTAATAACATTCTGTGACCAATATGATACACTATATGATTGAAGCTACTGTCTGCACCAACTGAACTCCAGTAGCCAACAATAATAACATTCTGTGACCAATATGATACACTATATGATTGAAGCTACTGTCTGCACCAATTGAACTCCAGTAGCCGACAATAATAACATTCTGTGACCAATATGATACACTATATGATTGAAGCTACTGTCTGCACCAATTGAACTCCAGTAGCCGACAATAATAACATTCTGTGACCAATATGATACACTATATGATTGAAGCTACTGTCTGCACCAACTGAACTCCAGTAGTCGACAATAATAACATTCTGTGACCAATATGATACACTATATGATTGAAGCTACTGTCTGCACCAATTGAACTCCAGTAGCCGAAAATAATAACATTCTGTGACCAATATGATACACCATATGATTGAAGCTACTGTCTGCACCAATTGAACTCCAGTAGCCGAAAATAATAACATTCTGTGACCAATATGATACACTATATGATTGAAGCTACTGTCTGCACCAATTGAACTCCAGTAGCCGACAATAATAACATTCTGTGACCAATATGATACACTATATGATTGAAGCTACTGTCTGCACCAATTGAACTCCAGTAGCCGACAATAATAACATTCTGTGACCAATATGATACACCATATGATTGAAGCTACTGTCTGCACCAATTGAACTCCAGTAGCCGAAAATAATAACATTCTGTGACCAATATGATACACCATATGATTGAAGCTACTGTCTGCACCAATTGAACTCCAGTAGCCGACAATAATAACATTCTGTGACCAATATGATACACTATATGATTGAAGTTACTATCTGCCTCCTTTCTGTGAGGGGCGTGACGTAGCCCAGTGGTAAAGCGCCCGCCAGATGCACGGTCGGTGTGGGATCGATCCCCGTCGGTGGGCCCATATGGGCTATTTCTCGTTCCAGCCAGTGCACCACGACTGGTATACCAAAGGCCGTGGTATGTGATATCCTGTTTGTGGGATGGTTCATATAAAAGATCCCTTGCTGCTAATCGAAAAGTGTAGCTCATGCAGTGGCGGCAGTGGGTTTCCTCCCTCCATATCTGTGTGGTCCTTAACCATAAGTTCGACGCTATATAACCGTAAATAAAATGTGTTGAGTGCGTCGTTAAATAAAACATCCCCTTCCTATCTGTGAACGTATGTACCAACGGTATAACTAACAGCACCCCGCTGCTGATTCTGCGAGGCGTTGTTTGGCATAGAGCTACTTCCTTAAGTGTAAACGGTACCAGTGAGATGTAACCTCGGAGTGAAGGAAGGAAGTAACATTTCCTAACGACACTTCAGCGCGTTTTAAAGTATGGCTTCTGGTATCTAGCACAATGTAATTTTCACATTTGTTCGACAGAATTCTTTTCGAAAACCCGTTACATCAGTAAACCCTACCAATAAAGAATCAAGTATTTTTTATATGCACTTGCTCAATAGAGAGGATAGTACATACCACGGACTTTGGTGTACCGTCATAGAGCACTGGTTGGGAGAGAACATCCCCCGAGTCCATGAGGTCGGCAAGCAAAGTATGAACTGACCTTGAGAATGCGCAGTGTGCGTGGGAGGTTTACTGTGACACTGATGTCGTTAACTAACCATTACTAAACACTAACCTCTCACTTAACAATACTCTCTTCACATCACTATGTTTTTTAACCTCAATGTAATGTAACATACGATACGATAAATAAAATGAAGAAAAAAACAAAACAAAAGAAATGCAGTACAATCCGTACAGGGCATCTAAAGAGAGATAGATAGAGAGAGAGAGAGAGAGAGAGAGAGAGAGAGAGAGAGAGAGAGAGAGAGAGAGAGAGAGAGAGAGAGAGAGAGAGAGAGAGAGAGAGGGGGGGGGGGGGGGGGGGAGGAATACATAAACTTGGATCAAAAAGCATAGTCTGCGCGGGGTGGGGCGGGTAGTTATAGACTTTTTTCTTCAAGCTGTATCGACTTTATTAAAGTGTTCTTAAGTACGACCGAGCGCGAATTGATTTAAGCACTCTTCAACAAGTGTTGGCCACTCTGTCATGAGTCAACACAAAATACACTAGCTGACTTCCGGTTCACACCTCATGGATTTGAAAGGCGTGTTCAGGAGGCCGATTACCCGCGAACAACTTGACTGGTAACATCGTCTTCTATCTGAACTGAACTGACCTTTATTTACACTCAGGCCGTAGTCTACGGCATATGAGGATATAATTGTAACAATATGGTGGGTGTACATAAATGTACATAAATACAATAAATACATATTAATAAATACAAAAAATACACAGAATATCAGCCAGAGGATTTGAAAGTATTCATAATTAGATTACAAAATATAGAAAGTTTTCTAAGGACACCAGCTTTCTTAGAGTTGAATACTTTATAAAATTTATATATATTTGGTTTAGACTAACAGAAAGATGGTAAGTAGCGTTTTCTTTCATTCTTAAAAAACAAACATTTAAATATATAATGAAACTCATCTCCGATATCGTAATTATTACACAATGGACATATTCTATTTTGTAGTGGTACATTTTTCCATTTGTCCGTTTCAACTGGAAGATTATGGTTTGACAATAATCTAAAGCGTAATAATGGACACCACTGTTTTCTCTCTATAATTGTGATGTAATTCTCAAATTCAACAGTATTTTTAAATAATTTATAATTTGAAGCTTTGGATGAGTTATCAATGTAAGTATACCATGATTGTAAGTATTGATCCGTAAGCTTTGTATTAATATACGTTTTCAACATGGAAGCACTAGTAATAGCATTGCATTGTGATAACCATATATATGTACAACCAATATCATCTAAAACAGATTTAACATATGTCACGGGGATCCTATAATACCCGTAACTGAATGAAACACGATTATCAAAATATCTCTCCTAACTGTATATCTATTAGATCTCTCTGTAACAGGCAGTGATACCCGCTTGTGGCTCGTCTAGGTATGATCAGAGATAAGATCTTATATAAAGTATATGTAATATAGTACGTTTAGTTCACTAGAGAACACAACAAAAACACAATACACTTTGGAATCTGTATTAACCCTCGCTGACAAATGTACTGCCGCAGTAGTTAATTAACAACAACAAAAAATAACAACCCAGAACTGATCACTTAATTAGTTAATCTCTAGGTGGCTAGTTTACACAATATGCTAATCACTTCACCGTGACACAACACCCACACGTGTGATAATTGAGAAACGCTTCCAGGAGAACTTAATTAATAAAGGAATTACAACTCTATTCCTAACTGGTTAATTTTTAATTAACCTTTACTACTCGTTCAGTAACGTGTGATAATTGAGAAACGCTTCCAGGAGAACTTAATTAATAAAGGAATTACAACTCTATTCCTAACTGGTCAATTTTTAATTAACCCTTAACTACTCATTCAGTAACCTTGTAACACAGAATTAATACTGGTACCTATCACAATAAAGACAATAACCTACAGTTTACCAAGGTCCTCTAGGATGACTGGTTAAGCTTTTTATAATTATTTAGGACAGTGAGCCTACATATTACTGCGTCAGATGACCGGCAGCACCGTCTAAATAATATTGGTATAATACAGTATTAAAATATTTAAAGTCACATCAATCACATCAAGGTTATACAACAGAGCAGAAATAAAATTATTTACCAGTCCGGACGGAGAGCGATCCCCTGGAGCCTTCCTTATGTTTCTCCCTGATATCTCTAAAATCCTAGCTATTTATTCAAAACTCTCAGAGACAGCGAATATCGCCTGGGGGCACAACGCGGTACCTCACCTATCATCTGATATTTCCACCTCTCCCAGAGTCGGTATATTTTCTTAGATCGCCAGACTGACTGTCGCCATTCCGCGAGCAATCCCCTGGTCATAAACAGCACTACCGGAGTTATTACGTAACTACTGGCCACATGGCCTTAAGTGCATATTGGAACTGCACACGGCCCTCTAAAACAATTAATATCGCCACAGGCGAAAACAAATTAAGAGCATGTTCCGTCACACACCCCCACCTCAAAAAGGATATTTCCTCTACTCTAGGAATAGGGAAATATACTACATTAAAACAAAAAGTGCGTTAACCGACGCATCCGGGCATTTATAACACATAGTAATAAGGTGACTACCAGTAATCATACTGAGTCTCTGAGTCCCTGGTATACAAATAAAATATATAAAAACAAAACAGAAATCAAGAATGTCAACACATTATCATAACGTTCAACTTCGGGACAGGGCATCAGCGATTACATTGGATGTGCCCTTGATATGTTCAATGGTAATAGGGAATTCCTGCAGGAGAAGACTCCATCTCAAAACTCTCTGGTTGGTGGCTTTCATTCTGTGAATGAAAGTGAGCGGATTATGATCAGTAAAGACCACCACTTGATGCACTGCCGATTTCACGTAGATCTGAAAATGCTTCAGAGCTTGTACCATGGCCAAAGCTTCCTTCTCTATAGTGGAATAGTTCACCTGGTGTTTGTCAAACTTTTTGGAGAAGAAACTTACAGGATGGTCCAGTCCATTTTCGTCTTCCTGGAACAGCACGGCTCCAGCTCCCACGTCACTGGCATCCACAGCCAGCTTGAAAAGCATTCGGTAGTCTGGTGCTGCCATCACGGGAGACGAGTAGCGCATCTGCTTGAGACGGTTGAATGACTTCTCGCATTCACCTGACCACTGGAACTTCGTTTCTTTCTTTTTCAGTGTCGCACGTTTTCCAGGTTTTCTCCGATAGGCATGCTGTCGAATCGGTGTAGCGTTGGGTTCCACGCGCACATCCTGGCTTAAGGTATTAGTAACCGTTGGAAGGTCCTGACAAATGGAAACATTGTCTTGTTTCGACGTAGTCAACTTTGCTCGCTGGGGGCTCAAGTCTGCTAGAATCTGGCCGTTGGCCAACTTGACCTCTGCAGTCTTGACGTCATCACAGAAAATTGAGTGACTCTCAATTTGGACAGGTAGCCCTGGAACTATCGGCAGTCTGTCAAAATAACCTTTTAGCAAATTGATGTGACAATACCTACTTTTCCTAACCCTATCAGGAGTGTTTATCACATACCCTGTCTCATTAACCCGTTTCCGCACAACATAGGGCCCAAAGTACCTGTTCTGCAATGAACCCCGTTTAATGGGAAGGTACAGCAGCACCTTATCCCTGGTTTAAATTCCCGACTCCTAGCCTTCCTATCTCTAACTGTCTTATTCATTAATACTCCCTTGTCCATATCATAACCTGACATCTGATCCTCCATCTCACCCTCTGTTAACAATGTAGTGCGAGCTGCCAACAATTTTGGATCAGCCCCCTGCTCTAGAATTAACTCTTGTCTATTACAAGGTAATTCCCCTCTATCAAACACAACTGGTTCAATTCCCCTCTGCGGGAGATCAACAGGTTCCACTACATTTAATTCCTCAGTTGACTTATCTACCATTTTACTGATAACCTCATCCACTCCAATTTCATCGCTCACACACATATCAGACAAATCAAAAATATCCTCTGGGTCTCGTGCTAACCTACTGGCCATAGCCCTAGTCTTTACACACGGATATCTAATCTCATCAACCTCATTCTCTTCTATTGGTACAGGGCTGTCTTTGATTAACAATTGGTCACATTTCGGCTGACAACACTGACTAGTCAAATCATTACCCAACAAAACTCCTATGTTTTCAACAGGCAAATCCTTTACAACACCCATAATGACTGGTCCCGTCACAAACTTCGAACACAAGAAGACGTTATGTAACCGGACAACCATTTTGTCTCCAGTAACCGAGGTTAAGGCCAAACTACGTCCTGTATCTGAATTCTTAATACCAGCTAAACACTCCGACGTGATCAGCGACTGACTACACCCGGTATCTCTATAGATTGATATTGCCTTAGGACTCAATTCTTGTTTCACATCACAAACCATACCAGTGGATACATACGGGTTTACTTTCTCTGCCATGGGACTAACCATTAACTCTCTCGCTAACGGAGCTGACCTCACTAAACCGACCACTTGCGCATTATCGCGTTTCCTTTTAAAACAGTCCCCGACAAGATGGTTATCCTTTTTACAGTAACTGCAATGTGAAGGAAAAGTTCGTGCATTGGCTGATAATGCAGGTTTATCCTTACTTTGCTCACCAGGTGCATTCCTTGCCTGACTAGCTGACCAACTAGATGACTCTCCCCGATAGTTACTTTCCCGGGAAAAACCTGGCTGAAATTTCTTCTTATCACCCTGTTGTATAGAGCTACCCTGTACTGCCTGAGCTTTGTGTATTAACACGTAATCATCTGCCACTATGCCTGCCTCCTCTATCTTTTTGACATTACGATCCTCTAAATGAATACGTAAGCTAACTGGTAATCCATTTTTAATGTCCTGTAAGATCAACAACTCCCGTAACTCGGTATATGACTCTACCTGATGAGACACCACCCATTTATCAAACATCCCTGCCTTCTTAGCCACAAACTCACTATAAGACTGACCCTGCGTTTTTCTCAACTCGCTATACCGTAAACGATAATCCTCAGGTCGTAATTCATAAGCCCTCAACACTGCCGCCGTAACTAGGTCGTACTGACTTACTCGCTCATCACTCATTGAATTATAAGCTACACTAGCCTTCCCCTTAAACTTAGACACGGCTAACAATGTCCACTTAGACTGCGGCCAATTTAGCTGCTTAGCGGCCCGTTCAAAAAGTTGGAAGAACATATCTACCTCCTGGTCATCAAATACAGGCACTGATCTATAAGCCTCCGACATGTTAAAACCATTTTCGGCTTCCCGTCTAACTTCTTCAGTATTCAACTTTAACTCATGTTCCACTTTTAATTTTGCTAACTGGAATTCTCTATCCCTATCTCTCTCTTCTCTCTCTCTCTCTCTATCTCTATTTTCTCTTTCTCTATCTCTCTCTATCCCTCTCTCTATCTTCTCTATCTCTATCTCTCTCTTCTTTATCCCTCTCTTCTCTTCTCTCTCTCTCTCTCTCTATCCCTCTCTCTATCTTCTCTCTCTCTCTCTCTCTCTCTCTCTCTCTCTCTCTCTCTCTCTCTCTCTCTCTCTCTCTCTCTCTCTCTCTCTCTATCTAATGCACGTTCTTCTCTTTCGTACTCAAGTTTTTTAAAAGCTAATTGTTGTTCCACACTTAACTCATTTATCTCTATCTCTGGAACAATTTCACTGTCTTCCATAACAGGACTATCACCAAAAACTTCCTAGATAATAATTGTCCTTATATCTCCTAAGGTTTTAGCTGATGTTAAATCAATTTCTCGCTCACCCGCGATTTCAACTAACTCGGCCTTACGTGCTCGCTTAATCTCCACTACACTGAGCGTAGGCCTATCCAGCAAATTCTTATCCATGTTTAGATATGACGCACTTATTATTAATTAATTTTCTAGTGAACAACGTTGCTACTTCTAGTTATTTGTAAAAATAATTTATAAAGCCCCCATTTACAAACAATACTTTTTTAAATATGCGTGTCCCGTTTTAGATCCGGGACGAGCGCCCCAATTTTCTACTCCTGTCACGGGGATCCTATAATACCCGTAACTGAATGAAATACGATTATCAAAATATCTCTCCTAACTGTATATCTATTAGATCTCTCTGTAACAGGCAGTTATACCCGCTTGTGGCTCGTCTAGGTATGATCAGAGATAAGATCTTATATAAAGTATATGTAATATAGCACGTTTAGTTCACTAGAAAACACAACAAAAACACAATACACTTTGGAATCTGTATTAACCCTCGCTGACAAATGTACTGCCGCAGTAGTTAATTAACAACAACAAATAATAACAACCCAGAACTGTTCACTTAATTAGTTAATCTCTAGGTGGCTTGTTTACACAATATGCTAATCACTTCACCGTGACACAACACCCACACGTGTGATAATTGAGAAACGCTTCCAGGAGAACTTAATTAATAAAGGAATTACAACTCTATTCCTAACTGGTTAATTTTTAATTAACCCTTACTACTCATTCAGTAACGTGTGATAATTGAGAAACGCTTCCAGGGGAACTTAATTAATAAAGGAATTACAACTCTATTCCTAATTGGTTAATTTTTAATTAACCCTTAACTACTCATTCAGTAACCTTGTAACACAGAATTAATACTGGTACCTATCACAATAAAGACAATAACCTACAGTTTACCTAGGTCCTCTAGGATGACTGATTAAGCTTTTAATAATTATTTAGGACAGTGAGCCTACAGATTACTGCGTCAGATGACCGGCAGCACCGTCTAAATAATATTGGTATAATACAGTATTAAAATATTTAAAGTCACATCAATCACATCAAGGTTATACAACAGAGCAGAAATAAAATTATTTACCAGTCCGGACGGACAGCGATCCCCTGGAGCCTTCCTTGTGTTTCTCCCTGATATATCTAAAATCCTAGCTATTTATTCAAAACTCTCAGAGACAGCGAATATCGCCTGGGGGCACAACGCGGTACCTCACCTATCATCTGATATTTCCACCTCTCCCAGAGTCGGTATATTTTCTTAGATCGCCAGACTGGCTGTCGCCATTCCGCGAGCAATCCCCTGGTCATAAACAGCACTACCGGAGTTATTACGTAACTACTGGCCACATGGCCTTAAGTGCATATTGGAACTGCACACGGCCCTCTAAAACAATTAATATCGCCACAGGCGAAAACAAATTAAGAGCATGTTCCGTCACAACATACATAATCCATTTGTGATTATAAAAGTTATTATTAACATCATTCAGTAATAATGTGTACACCAATAATGGCAACTTGGACTGTTTTCCAGTAATTAGTCGATACCAGAAAATGATCATTCTTAATTTTACGGTAATATATACCGGGTAACGTCCAAGTTCTCCATTTAATATATACAATGGTGTAGATTTTCTTACGGGTAATAACAATTTTATAAACTAGTTACATAATTTTTCAGTTAATGACACACCCATATGTCGCTGCCATATAATAGGACTCGTAAAACCATGCAGTCAAATAATTTTAGTTGGCACTGGATAGAAATATTATGACATCTGCCTTGTCGTAGAATAAAAAAACATTGCCTTTTGTGCTTGTGTATACAACATGCTACTTGTCTTGGTAAATCTATTCGATTTGTGAAATATAATACCAAGATATTTATAACTTTCTACGTTATCAAGCTTTGATTTTCCAAGGTAAAACACCTTTTTGTAATCTTTCTTGTTCCCACTAAAGATTAAGACCTTTGTCTTGTTACAATTTACTGTTAATTTCCATTTCACATCACATTTTTTTACCGTTAGCCACAAAAATCCGTCCAGTGAGTGATCGTGATCGCTAGCCCGCCTGGACATGCGGGGCGGGACATAGCCCGGTGAGTGATCGTGATCGCTAGCCCCCCCCCCCCCTTCCCTGGACATGCGGGCGGGACATAGCCCGGTGAGTGATCGCTAGCCCCCCCCCCCCCCTTGACATGCGGGGCAGGACATAGCCCGGTGAGTGATCGTGATCGCTACCCCCCCCCCCCCCCGGACATGCGGGCGGGACATAGCCCGGTGAGTGATCGTTAGCCCCCCCTGGATATGCAGGGCGGGACATAGCCCGGTAATTGATCGTGATCGCTAGCCCCTCCCCCCCCTGGACATGCGGGGCGGGACATAGCCCCTTGAGTGATCGTGATCGCTAGCCCCCCCCCCCCCCTGGACATGCGTGGCAGGACATAGCCCAGTGAGTGATCGTGATCGCTACCCCCCCCCCCCCACCCTGGACATGCGGGGCGGGACATAGCCCGGTGGTAAAGCGCTCGCCTGATACTATCTAGCGTCGGTGAGGCCATTGGACTAGTTTTCCTTCCAGCCAATACTGATATATCAAAGGTCTTGGTATGTACTGTCCTGTCTTTGGGATGGTGTCATATTAACTACCCTTTACTACTAATGGACAAATGTAGCGGGTTTCCTCTCTAAGACTACATGTCGGAATTACCAAATGTTTGACATCCAGTAGGCGATGATTAATCAATCAATGTGCTCTATTGGTGTCGTCAAACAAAGCAGCCTTCACTGTTTGTTTCTCTAAATGCACGTGAGACTTCACTGTTTGTTTCTCTAAATGCACGTGAGCCTTCATATTTGTTTCTCTAAATGCACGTGAGACTTCACTGTTTGTTTCTCTAAATGCACGTGAGCCTTCACTGTTTCTTTCTCTAAATGCACGTGAGCCTTCACTATTTCTTTCTCTAAATGCACGTGAGCCTTCACAAAGAAATATCTTTCGGCGTGAAGACTAAAACGTTATAGACCGAAGCAACAATGTGGCCAAATGGGGTGATCTGAAAAGTGTCTTGGTCGTTTTGATCAGGTGAACAATACACAATTGTTGAGTAGTCTTAAGAGACTCGCTAAGGGCGACAATGATTAAAGACTAGGTTGTTGATTAAAGAATTCTAAATTGCACCCTGCATGACAGTAAGTAGAGAATTGTTTAAAGAAATTTTAATTTTACAACAAATGACAGTAAATTGAGAAACTTACAGAGACAGCATAGAGAATTTAAATTTTATAATAAATTATAGTAAATGAAAAATTTACGACAGCAATATATATTAATTAATCATCGGCTATTGGATGTCAAACATTTGGTAATTCTGAGTCGTAGTCATGAGAGGAAACCCGCTACATGTTTTATAATGCAACAAGGGACATTTTATATGCACGTTCCCACAGACAACAAAACACATACCACAGCCTTTGTCCAGTTGTGACCGGCCTCGGTGGCGTCATGGTTAGGCCATCGGTCTACAGGCTGGTAGGTACTGGGTTCGGATCCCAGTCGAGGCATGGGATTTTTAATCCAGATACAGACTCCAAACCCTGATTGAGTGCTCCGCAAGGCTCAGTGGGTAGGTGTAAACCACTTGCACCGACCAGTGATCCATAACTGGTTCAACAAAAGTCATGGTTTGTGCTATCCTGCCTGGGGGAAGCGCAAATTAAAAGATCCCTTGCTGCCTGTCGTAAAAGAGTAGCCTATGTGGCGACAGCGGGTTTCCTCTAAAAAAACAGTGTCAGAATAACCATATGTTTGACGTCCAATAGCCGATGATAAGATTAAAAATGAACGTGCTCTAGTGGCGTCGTTCAATAAAATAAACTTTACTTTTTTCAGCCGACTGAGCTAAATCCCACCCGATATGGAGTATACAATACATGATATTAAATGGATAAATTACGCAATCTGTATCGATCATACAATACATGATATTAAATGGATAAACTTATGCAAGCAGTATGGATCATACAATACATGATATTAAATGGATAAACTTACGCAAGCAGTATGGATCATACAATACATGATATTAAATGGGTAAATTACGCAATCTGTATGATTATATAATACATGATATTAAATGGATAAACTTACGCAAGCAGTATGGATCATACAATACATGATATTAAATGGATAAATTACGCAATCTGTATCGATTATACAATACATGATATTAAATGGATAAATTACGCAATCTGTATGATTATATATAAAATGATATTAAATGGATAAACTTACGCAAGCAGTATGGATCATACAATACATGATATTAAATGGATAAATTATACAATCTGTATCGATTATACAATATATGATATTAAATGGATAAATTACGCAATCTGTATGATTATATAATACACGATATTAAATGGATAAACTTACGCAAGCAGTATGGATCATACAATACATGATATTAAATGGACAAATTATGCAATCTGTATGGATTTTACAATATATGATATTAAATGGATAAATTACGCAATCTGTATGGATTATATAATACATGATATTAAATGGATAAACTTACGCAAGCAGTATGGATCATACAATACATGATATTAAATGGATAAATTACGCAATCTGTATGGATTATACAATACATGATATTAAATGGATAAATTACGCAAGCAGTATGGATCATATAATACATGATATTAAATGGATAAATTACGCAATCTGTATGGATTATACAATGCATGATATTAAATGAATAAACTTAACCAAGCAGTATGGATCATACAATACATTATATTAAATGGATTAATTTACGCAACCTGTATGGATTAAATAATACATGATATTAAATGGATAAATTACGCAATCTGTATGGATTATATAATGCATGATACTAAATGGATAAATTACGCAATCTGTATGGATTATATATTACATGATACTAAATGGATAAATTACGCAATCTGTATGGATTATATAATACATGATATTAAATGGATAAATTACGCAATCTGTATGGATTATATAATACATGATATTAAATGGATAAATTACGCAATCTGCATGGATTATACAATACATGATATCAAATTGATAAATTTACGCAAGCAGTATGGATTATATAATACATGATATTAAATGGATAAATTACGCAAGCAGTATGGATTATATAATACATGATATTAAATGGATAAATTACGCAATCTGTATGGATTATACAATACATGATATTAAATGGATAAATTACGCAATATGTATGGATTATATAATACATGATATTAAATGGATAAATTACGCAATATGTATGGATTATACAATACATGATATTAAATTGATAAATTACGCAATCTGTATGGATTATACAATACATGATATTAAATGGATAAATTACGCAATCTGTATGGATTATACAACACATGATATTAAATGGATAAATTACGCAACCTCTTTGGATTATACAATACATGAAATTAAATGGATAAACTTACGCAAGCAGTATGGATCATACAATACATGATATTAAATGGATAAATTACGCAATCTGTATCGATTATACAATACATGATATTAAATGGATAAATTACGCAATCTGTATGATTATATATAAAATGATATTAAATGGATAAACTTACGCAAGCAGTATGGATCATACAATACATGATATTAAATGGATAAATTATACAATCTGTATCGATTATACAATATATGATATTAAATGGATAAATTACGCAATCTGTATGATTATATAATACACGATATTAAATGGATAAACTTACGCAAGCAGTATGGATCATACAATACATGATATTAAATGGACAAATTATGCAATCTGTATGGATTTTACAATATATGATATTAAATGGATAAATTACGCAATCTGTATGGATTATATAATACATGATATTAAATGGATAAACTTACGCAAGCAGTATGGATCATACAATACATGATATTAAATGGATAAATTACGCAATCTGTATGGATCATATAATACATGATATTAAATGGATAAATTACGCAATCTGTATGGATTATACAATGCATGATATTAAATGAATAAACTTAACCAAGCAGTATGGATCATACAATACATGATATTAAATGGATAAATTACGCAATATGTATGGATTATATAATACATGATATTAAAAGGATCAATTACGCAATCTGTATGGATTATACAATACATGATATTAAATGGATAAACTTAACCAAGCAGTATGGATCATACAATACATTATATTAAATGGATTAATTTACGCAACCTGTATGGATTAAATAATACATGATATTAAATGGATAAATTACGCAATCTGTATGGATTATATAATGCATGATACTAAATGGATAAATTACGCAATCTGTATGGATTATATATTACATGATACTAAATGGATAAATTACGCAATCTGTATGGATTATATAATACATGATATTAAATGGATAAATTACGCAATCTGCATGGATTATACAATACATGATATCAAATTGATAAATTTACGCAAGCAGTATGGATTATATAATACATGATATTAAATGGATAAATTACGCAAGCAGTATGGATTATATAATACATGATATTAAATGGATAAATTACGCAATCTGTATGGATTATATAATACATGATATTAAATGGATAAATTACGCAATATGTATGGATTATACAATACATGATATTAAATTGATAAATTACGCAATCTGTATGGATTATACAATACATGATATTAAATGGATAAATTACGCAATCTGTATGGATTATACAACACATGATATTAAATGGATAAATTACGCAACCTCTTTGGATTATACAATACATGAAATTAAATGGATAAACTTACGCAAGCAGTATGGATCATACAATAAATTATATTAAATGGATTAATTTACGCAAGCAGTATGGATCATATAATACATTATATTAAATGGACAACTTTACGCAAGCAGTATGGATTATACATGCATGATATTAAATGGACAAATTTACGCAAGCAATATGGATTATACAATACATGATATTAAATGGACAAATTGACGCAAGCAGTATGGATTATACAATACATGATATGAAATGGACAAATTTACGCAAGCAGTATGGATTATACAATACATGATAGTAAATGGATCATACAATACATGATATTAAATGGATCAAGTTACGCAAGCACTATAAATTATATAATACATGATAGTAAATGGATACGTTTACGCAAGCAGTATGGATTACACAATGTATGATATTAAATGATAAATTTTCTCAAGGAGTATGGATTATACAAAGCATGATATTTAATGGATAAACTTATGCAAGCAGTGTTGATTATACAAAGGATAAATTACGCAATCTGTATGGATTATATAATACATGATATTAAATGGATAATTTACGCAATCTGTATGCATTATACAATACATGATATTAAATGGATAAATTACGCAATCTGTATGGATTATACAATAAATGATATTAAATGGATAAATTACGCAATCTGTATGGATTATATAATACATGATATTAAATGGATAAACTTATGCAAGCAGTATGGATTATATAATACATTATATTAAATGGATTAATTTACGCAATCTGTATGGATTACATAATACATGATATTAAATGGATAAATTACGCAATCTGTATGGATTATATAATGCATGATACTAAATGGATAAATTACGCAATCTGTATGGATTATATATTACATGATACTAAATGGATAAATTACGCAATCTGTATGGATTATATAATACATAATATTAAATGGATAAATTACGCAATCTGTATGGATTATATAATACATGATATTAAATGGATAAATTACGCAATCTGTATGGATTATACAATACATGGTATCAAATTGATAAATTTACGCAATCTGTATGGATTATATAATACATGATATTAAATGGATAAATTACGCAATCTGTATGGATTATACTATACATGATATTAAATGGATAAACTTACGCAAGCAGTATGGATCATACAATACATTATATTTTATGGATTAATTTACGCAAGTAGTATGGATTATATAATACATGATATTAAATGGATAAATTACGCAATCTGTATGGATTATACAATACATGATATTAAATGGATAAATTACGCAATCTGTATGGATTATACAATACATGATATTAAATGGATAAATTACGCAATCTCTATGGATTATATAATACATTATATTAAATGGACAACTTTACACAAGCAGTATGGATTATACATACATGATATTAAATGGACACATTTACGCAAGCAGTATGGATTATACAATACATGATATTAAATGGACAAATTTACGCAAGCAGTATGGATTATACAATACATGGTATTAAATGGATAAATTTACACAAGCAATATGGATTATACAATACATGATATGAAATGGACAAATGTACTCAGGCAGTATGGATTATACAATACATGATATTAAATTGATTAATTTACGCAAGCAATGTGGATTATACAATACATGATATTAAATTTATAAATTTAAGGATGCAGTATGGATCATACAATACATTATATTAAATGGATCAATTTACACAAGTAGTATGGATTATACAATACATGATAGTAAATGGATTATAGAATACATGATATTAAACAGATAAATTTACGCATGCAGTATGGATCATACAATACATGATATTAAATGGATCAAGTTACGCAAGCACTATAAATTATATAATACATGATAGTAAATGGATACGTTTACGCAAGCAGTATGGATTACACAATGTATGATATTAAATGGATAAATTTTCTCAAGGAGTATGGATTATACAAAGCATGATATTTAATGGATAAACTTATGCAAGCAGTGTTGATTATACAAAGGATAAATTACACAATCTGTATGGATTATATAATACATGATAATCGCAATGTTATGGATTATATAATACATCTGATGGATTATAAATGGGATAAATTTGTATGGATTATACGCAATCTGTATGCATTATACATTATACATGATATTAAATGGATAAATTACGCAATCTGTATGGATTATACAATAAATGATATTAAATGGATAAATTACGCAATCTGTATGGATTATATAATACATGATATTAAATGGATAAACTTATGCAAGCAGTATGGATTATATAATACATTATATTAAATGGATTAATTTACGCAATCTGTATGGATTACATAATACATGATATTAAATGGATAAATTACGCAATCTGTATGGATTATATAATGCATGATACTAAATGGATAAATTACGCAATCTGTATGGATTATATATTACATGATACTAAATGGATCAATTACGCAATCTGTATGGATTATATAATACATAATATTAAATGGATAAATTACGCAATCTGTATGGATTATATAATACATGATATTAAATGGATAAATTACGCAATCTGTATGGATTATACAATACATGGTATCAAATTGATAAATTTACGCAATCTGTATGGATTATAGAATACATGATATTAAATGGATAAACTTACGCAAGCAGTATGGATCATACAATACATTATATTTTATGGATTAATTTACGCAAGTAGTATGGGTTATATAATACATGATATTAAATGGATAAATTACGCAATCTGTATGGATTATACAATACATGATATTAAATGGATAAATTACGCATTCTGTATGGATTATACAATACATGATATTAAATGGATAAACTTACGCAAGCAGTATGGATTATATAATACATTATATTAAATGGACAACTTTACACAAGCAGTATGGATTATACATACATGATATTAAATGGACACATTTACGCAAGCAGTATGGATTATACAATACATGATATTAAATGGACAAATTTACGCAAGCAGTATGGATTATACAATACATAGTATTAAATGGATACATTTACACAAGCAATATGGATTATACAATACATGATATGAAATGGACAAATGTACTCAGGCAGTATGGATTATACAATACATGATATTAAATTGATTAATTTACGCAAGCAATGTGGATTATACAATACATGATATTAAATTTATAAATTTAAGGATGCAGTATGGATCATACAATACATTATATTAAATGGATCAACTTACGGAAGTAGTATGGATTATACAATACATGATAGTAAATGGATTATAGAATAGATGATATTAAATAGATAAATTTACGCATGCAGTATGGATCATACAATACATGATATTAAAATGGATCAAGTTACGCAAGCACTATAAATTATATAATACATGATAGTAAATGGATACGTTTACGCAAGCAGTATGGATTACACAATGTATGATATTAAATGGGTAAGTTTTCGCAAGCAGTATGGATTATACAAAGCATGATATTTAATGGATAAACTTACGCAAGCAGTATGGATCATACAATACATGATATTAAATGGATAAATTACGCAATCTGTATGGATTATACAATACATGATATTAAATGGATCAACTTACGCAAGCAGTATGGATCATACAATACATGATATTAAATGGATAAATTACGCAATCTGTAGGGATTATATAATACATGATATTCAATGGATAAATTACGCAATCTGTATGGATTATATAATACATGATATTAAATGGATAAATTACGCAATCTGTTAGGATTATACAATACATGATATTAAATGGATAAACTTACGCAAGCAGTATGGATCATACAATACATTATATTAAATGGATACGTTTACGCAAGCAGTATGGATTACACAATATATGATATTAAATGGATAAGTTTTCGCAAGCAGTATGGATTATACAAAGCATGATATTTAATGGATAAACTTACGCAAGTAGTATGGATTATACAATGCATGATATTAAATGGATAAGTTTACGCAATCTGTATGGATTATACAATACATGATATTAAATGTATAAACTGACGCAAGCAGTATGGATTATACAATGCATGATATTAAATGGATAAACTTACGCAAGCAGTATAGATTATACAATGCATGGTATTAAATAGATAAACTTACGCAAACAATATGGATTATACAATTAATGATATTAAATGTATAAACGTACGCAAGCAATATGGATTAAATGTATAAACTTACGCAATCAGTATGGATTATACAATACATGATATTAAATGCATAAACTACGCAAGCAGTATGGATTATACAATACATGATATTAAATAGATAAATTTATGTAAGCAGTATGGATTATACAATACATGATATTAAATGGATAAATTTACGCAAGTAATATGGATTATACAATACATGATATTAAATGGATAAACTTACGCAATCAGTATGGATTATACAATACATGATATTAAATAGATAAACTACGCAAGCAGTATGGATTATACAATACATGATATTAAATGGACGAATTTACGCAAGCGGTATGGATTATACAATACATGATATTAAATGGACAAATTTATGCAAGCAGTATGGATTATACAATACATGATATTAAATGGACAAATTTACGCAAGCGGTATGGATTATACAATACATGATATTAAATGGACAAATTTATGCAAGCAGTATGGATTATACAATACATGATATTAAATGGACAAATTTACGCAAGCGGTAAGGATTATACATACATGTATATTGATAAAATAAAATAAAATATTAATAAATACAAAAAATAGAATATTTTATTAAAATCCCAACTTTATTAATGTCACAACAAAACCATGCGAAATATGGGGGAAAAAATACACGAAATCTTAGTTCAGAAAGTTACAAGTCAAACTGTTTACACACTGGGCTGACCACCACGCATGTTATAGCTAACAGCTCTTGGGAATTCAGGAACTGTCTTATGCAGTATGGGATCTACCCTCGGGCCAAAAAATCCAGGCTGAAACATCCTACATTCTGATGGGTGTCCGAAACATCCTACATTCTGATGGGTGTCCGAAACATCCTACATTCACAATGGGTGATATTAAATGGATAAGTTTTCGCAAGCAGTATGGATTATACAAAGCATGATATTTAATGGATAAACTTACCTACATTCTATGGATTATACAATGCATGTTATTAAATGGATACGTTTTCGCAAGCAGTATGGATTATACAATGGGTGTCCGAAAATGGATAAGTTTTCGCAAGCAGTATGGATTATACAATACATGATAGTAAATGGATTATAGAATACATGATATTAAATAGATAAATTTACGCATGCAGTATGGATCATACAATATATGATATTAAAATGGATCAAGTTACGCAAGCACTATAAATTATATAATACATGATAGTAAATGGATACGTTTACGCAAGCAGTATGGATTACACAATATATGATATTAAATGGATAAGTTTTCGCAAGCAGTATGGATTATACAAAGCATGATATTTAATGGATAAACTTACGCAAGTAGTATGGATTATACAATGCATGATATTAAATGGATAAGTTTACGCAATCTGTATGGATTATACAATACATGATATTAAATGTATAAACTGACGCAAGCAGTATGGATTATACAATGCATGATATTAAATGGATAAACTTACGCAAGCAGTATAGATTATACAATGCATGGTATTAAATAGATAAACTTACGCAAACAATATGGATTATACAATACATGATATTAAATGTATAAACTTACGCAATCAGTATGGATTATACAATACATGATATTAAATGCATAAACTACGCAAGCAGTATGGATTATACAATACATGATATTAAATAGATAAATTTATGTAAGCAGTATGGATTATACAATACATGATATTAAATGGATAAATTTACGCAAGTAATATGGATTATACAATACATGATATTAAATGGATAAACTTACGCAATCAGTATGGATTATACAATACATGATATTAAATAGATAAACTACGCAAGCAGTATGGATTATACAATACATGATATTAAATAGATACATTTATGTAAGCAATATGGATGATACAATACATGATATTAAATGGATAAACTTACGCAAGATGTATGGATTATACAATGCATGGTATTAAATACATAAACTTACGCAAGCAGTATGGATTATACAATACATGGTATTAAATGGATAAATTTAGACAAGCAATATGGATTATACAATACATGATATGAAATGGACAAATGTACTGAGGCAGTATGGATTATACAATACATGATGTTAAATTGATTAATTTACGCAAGCAATGTGGATTATACAATACATGATATTAAATTTATAAATTTAAGGATGCAGTATGGATCATACAATACATTATATTAAATGGATCAATTTACACAAGTAGTATGGATTATACAATACATGATAGTAAATGGATTATAGAATACATGATATTAAACAGATAAATTTACGCATGCAGTATGGATCATACAATACATTTTATTAAATGGATCAACTTACGCAAGCACTATAAATTATATAATACATGATAGTAAATGGATACGTTTACCAAGCAGTATGGATTACACAATGTATGATATTAAATGGATAAGTTTTCGCAAGCAGTATGGATTATACAAAGCATGATATTTAATGGATAAACTTACCCAAGTAGTATGGATTATACAATGCATGTTATTAAATGGATACGTTTTCGCAAGCAGTATGGATTATACAATACATGATATTAAATGGATAAGTTTTCGCAAGCAGTATGGATTATACAATACATGATAGTAAATGGATTATAGAATACATGATATTAAATAGATAAATGTACGCATGCAGTATGGATCATACAATATATGATATTAAAATGGATCAAGTTACGCAAGCACTATAAATTATATAATACATGATAGTAAATGGATAAGTTTTCGCAAGCAGTATGGATTATACAAAGCATGATATTTAATGGATAAACTTACGCAAGTAGTATGGATTATACAATGCATGATATTAAATGGATAAGTTTACGCAATCTGTATGGATTATACAATACATGATATTAAATGTATAAACTGACGCAAGCAGTATGGATTATACAATGCATGATATTAAATGGATAAACTTACGCAAGCAGTATAGATTATACAATGCATGGTATTAAATAGATAAACTTACGCAAACAATATGGATTATACAATTAATGATATTAAATGTATAAACGTACGCAAGCAATATGGATTAAATGTATAAACTTACGCAATCAGTATGGATTATACAATACATGATATTAAATGCATAAACTACGCAAGCAGTATGGATTATACAATACATGATATTAAATAGATAAATTTATGTAAGCAGTATGGATTATACAATACATGATATTAAATGGATAAATTTACGCAAGTAATATGGATTATACAATACATGATATTAAATGGATAAACTTACGCAATCAGTATGGATTATACAATACATGATATTAAATAGATAAACTACGCAAGCAGTATGGATTATACAATACATGATATTAAATAGATACATTTATGTAAGCAATATGGATTATACAATACATGATATTAAATGGACAAACTTACGCAAGATGTATGGATTATACAATGCATGGTATTAAATACATAAACTTACGCAAGCAGTATGGATTATACAATACATGGTATTAAATGGATAAATTTAGACAAGCAATATGGATTATACAATACATGATATGAAATGGACAAATGTACCTTGGCAGTATGGATTATACAATACATGATATTAAATTGATTAATTTACGCAAGCAATGTGGATTATACAATACATGATATTAAATTTATAAATTTAAGGATGCAGTATGGATCATACAATACATTATATTAAATGGATCAATTTACACAAGTAGTATGGATTATACAATACATGATAGTAAATGGATTATAGAATACATGATATTAAACAGATAAATTTACGCATGCAGTATGGATCATACAATACATGATATTAAATGGATCAAGTTACGCAAGCACTATAAATTATATAATACATGATAGTAAATGGATACGTTTACGCAAGCAGTATGGATTACACAATGTATGATATTAAATGGATAAATTTTCTCAAGGAGTATGGATTATACAAAGCATGATATTTAATGGATAAACTTATGCAAGCAGTGTTGATTATACAAAGGATAAATTACGCAATCTGTATGGATTATATAATACATGATATTAAATGGATAATTTACGCAATCTGTATGCATTATACAATACATGATATTAAATGGATAAATGACGCAATCTGTATGGATTATACAATAAATGATATTAAATGGATAAATTACGCAATCTGTATGGATTATATAATACATGATATTAAATGGATAAACTTATGCAAGCAGTATGGATTATATAATATATTATATTAAATGGATTAATTTACGCAATCTGTATGGATTACATAATACATGATATTAAATGGATAAATTACGCAATCTGTATGGATTATATAATGCATGATACTAAATGGATAAATTACGCAATCTGTATGGATTATATATTACATGATACTAAATGGATCAATTACGCAATCTGTATGGATTATATAATACATAATATTAAATGGATAAATTACGCAATCTGTATGGATTATATAATACATGATATTAAATGGATAAATTACGCAATCTGTATGGATTATACAATACATGGTATCAAATTGATAAATTTACGCAATCTGTATGGATTATAGAATACATGATATTAAATGGATAAACTTATACAATCTGTATGGATTATATAATACATGATATTAAATGGATAAATTACGCAATCTGTATGGATTATACAATACATGATATTAAATGGATAAATTACGCATTCTGTATGGATTATACAATACATGATATTAAATGGATAAACTTACGCAAGCAGTATGGATTATATAATACATTATATTAAATGGACAACTTTACACAAGCAGTATGGATTATACATACATGATATTAAATGGACACATTTACGCAAGCAGTATGGATTATACAATACATGATATTAAATGGACAAATTTACGCAAGCAGTATGGATTATACAATACATAGTATTAAATGGATAAATTTACACAAGCAATATGGATTATACAATACATGATATGAAATGGACAAATGTACTCAGGCAGTATGGATTATACAATACATGATATTAAATTGATTAATTTACTCAAGCAATATGGATTATACAATACATGATATGAAATGGACAAATGTACTCAGGCAGTATGGATTATACAATACATGATATTAAATTGATTAATTTACGCAAGCAATGTGGATTATACAATACATGATATTAAATTTATAAATTTAAGGATGCAGTATGGATCATACAATACATTATATTAAATGGATCAACTTACGCAAGTAGTATGGATTATACAATACATGATAGTAAATGGATTATAGAATACATGATATTAAATAGATAAATTTACGCATGCAGTATGGATCATACAATACATGATATTAAAATGGATCAAGTTACGCAAGCACTATAAATTATATAATACATGATAGTAAATGGATAAGTTTACGCAATCTGTATGGATTATACAATACATGATATTAAATGGATCAACTTACGCAAGCAGTATGGATCATACAATACATGATATTAAATGGATAAATTACGCAATCTGTATGGATTATACAATACATGATATTAAATGGATCAACTTACGCAAGCAGTATGGATCATACATTACATGATATTAAATAGATAAATTATGCAATCTGTATGGATTATACAATACAGGATATTAAATGGATAAACCTACGCAAGCAGTATGGATCATACAATACATGATATTAAATGCATAAATTACGCAATCTGTATGCATTATACAATACATGATATTAAATGGATAAGCTTACGCAAGCAGTATGGATCATACAATACATGATATTAAATGGATAAATTACGCAAGCTGAATGGATCATACAATACATGATATTAAATGGATAAATTACGCAATCTGTATGGATTATACAATACATGATATTAAATGGATAAACGTACGCAAGCAGTATGGATCATACAATACATGATATTAAATGGATAAATTACGCAAGCTGAGTGGATCATACAATACATGATATTAAATGGATAAATTACGCAATCTGTATGGATTATACAATACATGATATTAAATGGATAAATTACGCAAGCTGAATGGATCATACAATACATGATATTAAATGGATAAATTACGCAATCTGTATGGATTGTACAATACATCATATTAAATGGATAAACTTACGCAATCTGTATGCATTATATAATACAAGATATTAAATGGATAAATTACGCAATCTGTATGGATTATATAATACGTGATATTAAATGGATAAATTACGCAATCTGTATGGATTATATAATACATGATAATAAATGGATAAATTACGCAATCTGTATGGATTATATAATACATGATATTAAATGGATAAATTACGCAATCTGTTAGGATTATACAATACATGATATTAAATGGATAAACTTACGCAAGCAGTATGGATCATACAATACATTATATTAAATGGATTAATTTTCGCAAGCAGTATGGATTATATAATACATGATATTAAATTGATAAATTACGCAATCTGTATGGATTATACAATACATGATATTAAGTGGATAAACTTACGCAAGCAGTATGTATCATACAATAAATTATATTAAATGGATTAATTTACGCAAGCAATATGGATTATACAATACATGATATTAAATGGACAAATTTACGCAAGCAGTATGGATTATACAATACATGATATTAAATGGACCAATTTACGCAAGCGGTATGGATTATACAATACATGATATTAAATGGACAAATTTATGCAAGCAGTATGGATTATACAATACATGATATTAAATGGACAAATTTACGGAAGCGGTAAGGATTATACAATACATGGTATTAAATGAATAAATTTACGCAAACAATATGGATTATACAATACATGATATGAAATGGACAAATTTACTCAGGCAGTATGGATTATACAATACATGATATTAAATGGATTCATTTACGCAAGCAATGTGGATTATACAATACATGATATTAAATTTATAAATTTAAAGATGCAGTATGGATCATACAATACATTTTATTAAATGGATCAACTTACGCAAGCACTATAAATTATATAATACATGATAGTAAATGGATACGTTTACCAAGCAGTATGGATTACACAATGTATGATATTAAATGTATAAGTTTTCGCAAGCAGTATGGATTATACAAAGCATGATATTTAATGGATAAACTTACCCAAGTAGTATGGATTATACAATGCATGTTATTAAATGGATACGTTTTCGCAAGCAGTATGGATTATACAATACATGATATTAAATGGATAAGTTTTCGCAAGTAGTATGGATTATACAATACATGATAGTAAATGGACACATTTACGCAAGCAGTATGGATTATACAATACATGATATTAAATGGACAACTTTACTCAAGCAGTATTTATTATACAATACATGGTATTAAATGGATAAATTTACACAAGCAATATGGATTATACAATACATGATATGAAATGGACAAATGTACTCAGGCAGTATGGATTATACAATACATGATATTAAATTGATTAATTTACGCAAGCAATGTGGATTATACAATACATGATATTAAATTTATAAATTTAAAGATGCAGTATGGATCATACAATACATTTTATTAAATGGATCAACTTACGCAAGCACTATAAATTATATAATACATGATAGTAAATGGATACGTTTACCAAGCAGTATGGATTACACAATGTATGATATTAAATGGATAAGTTTTCGCAAGCAGTATGGATTATACAAAGCATGATATTTAATGGATAAACTTACCCAAGTAGTATGGATTATACAATGCATGTTATTAAATGGATACGTTTTCGCAAGCAGTATGGATTATACAATACATGATATTAAATGGATAAGTTTTCGCAAGCAGTATGGATTATACAATACATGATAGTAAATGGTTATAGAATACATGATATTAAATAGATAAATTTACGGATGCAGTATGGATCATACAATATATGATATTAAAATGGATCAAGTTACGCAAGCACTATAAATTATATAATACATGATAGTAAATGGATACGTTTACGCAAGCAGTATGGATTACACAATGTATGATATTAAATGGATAAGTTTTCGCAAGCAGTATGGATTATACAAAGCATGATATTTAATGGATAAACTTACGCAAGTAGTATGGATTATACAATGCATGATATTAAATGGATAAGTTTACGCAATCTGTATGGATTATACAATACATGATATTAAATGTATAAACTGACGCAAGCAGTATGGATTATACAATGCATGATATTAAATGGATAAACTTACGCAAGCAGTATAGATTATACAATGCATGGTATTAAATAGATAAACTTACGCAAGCAGTATGGATTGTACAATGCATGGTATTTAATGTATAAACTTACGCAAACAATATGGATTATACAATTAATGATATTAAATGTATAAACGTATGCAAGCAATATGGATTAAATGTATAAACTTACGCAATCAGTATGGATTATACAATACATGATATTAAATGCATAAACTACGCAAGCAGTATGGATTATACAATACATGATATTAAATAGATAAATTTATGTAAGCAGTATGGATTATACAATACATGATATTAAATGGATAAATTTACGCAAGTAATATGGATTATACAATACATGATATTAAATGGATAAACTTACGCAATCAGTATGGATTATACAATACATGATATTAAATAGATAAACTACGCAAGCAGTATGGATTATACAATACATGATATTAAATAGATAAATTTATGTAAGCAGTATGGATTATACAATACATGATATTAAATGGATAAACTTACGCAAGATGTATGGATTATACAATGCATGGTATTAAATAGATAAACTTACGCAAGCAGTATGGATTATACAATACGATATTAAATAGATAAACTTATGCAAGCAGTATGGATTATACAATACATGATATTAAATGGATAAACTTTCGCAAGCAGTATGGATTATACAATACATGATATTAAATAGATAAACTTTCGCAAGCAGTATGGATTATACAATTCATGATATTAAATGAATAAACTTTCGCAAGCAGTATGGCTTATACAATACATGATATTAAATGGATAGACTTACTCAAGCAGTATGAATTATACAATACATGATATTAAATGGATTGACTTACGCAAGCAGTATGAATTATACAATACATGATATTAAATGGATTGACTTAAGCAAGCAGTATGAATTATACAATACATGATATTAAATGGATTGACTTACGCAAGCAGTATTGATTATACAATACATGATATTAATGGATAGACTTAAGCAAGCAGTATGGCTTATACCATACATGATATTAAATGGATAAACTTACGCAAGCAGTATGGCTTATACAATACATGATATTAAATGGATTGACTTACGCAAGCACTATGGATTATACAATATATGATATTAAATGGATAAACTTACGCAAGCAGTATGCGTAATTGAAGGTTGTACATTCATATCGTTATTCGTAGCTTTTTATTTTACTTTGCTTTAAAAGTTCACATGTGCCTGTCTTTATTTCAATGTTTTGTCTGGTTTGTAATGGCCATTTTGAAGTATCTTTTTAGCCTACATTTGGCTTGTAAACAGGAATTGTTTACTTGTACCAGTTTGGTATAATGATGCATGTTTGGGTCCATGCGTTAAATGTGAGTAACTTGACTGATTACTACAAGGCAGGGCGTTCTCATTTCCTATTTGTTTTTGATTACCTGCTATTCCTCATTTTCATGACTATAGCTAGCTTCACGACAGGAAAGAAATATCATTAAGAAAATATATTAATCGACAATATGCTGAAAGATACTTGTTGATTTGACATAGATTGTGCTTCTGATTTTGGTCCCCCTCTCCCTCCCTTCGCCCCTTCTTATTTGGGTGTGCATATGTGAGCTTATGTTTGTGGCTACTAGTGAAATATTGGTTCAGTTTGATAAGTTATTTTGTTTAACATTAAATGGCGTTTTAAATAAAAGGATACAGAAAAACGTGAATTTCAATTCCACAAACGAAATCTCTAACATATTTTTTCTTGTATCATAATGCAACACAAGAAAAGAATGATTAAAAAAGCGAAAAAAACCCACAAAGAAAGAAAAACGAAAAAGAAAGAAACCAAATTCCAATAATGGTATTATGCATGTGTTTCCAAAACGGAGGGCAAAGAAGGCAACTGCAATCCTTTCCCCTAAATCTCGAGAGATTTCAAATGGAAAACCACAACATTTGATCATGATTATATAGCCTTCACAAGTATATTAGAATGAATGAAATTGTCTCAAACCTAACTTAAAGATAAATGGCACGGGGATCAGGGACATAAAGAAAAAACCCGTCTCTATAAACGTTATCTTTTCTATTCAGCATTTACTGATGTCACATTGTTTTTCCCTTCCATCATTTCAGTGGACAAACAAAGCGGTTAACTTTAACGTCGTAAATTAAGTAAATATTACACCCCCGTAGACACTCGATTTGTTTAAAAAGGAACGACTATCATTAAACGAAACGAAGAGAATCCACTGTAAGATGTGATTTAACCATTTTATCTTTATTAAACAGGTCTAATTTGTGTGTAAAGTAGACGAGTTATAACAGCGGCGTATCAAACACGATTCATACTCAGTGATTGGCGTGTGTGACCTTCATTAACTCTGCTTTAAATCACCAAACCGTCACGTTAACCGCTGAGGCGCGAACACACCGCACGAGTTCATGAAACCACTGACTTATTCTATTCGATTTAAGAGTGTGGAGGGATGTGCTTGTGTAACGACAAGCCAGAAGATAGTTTTACAGGGATTACGGGGATGGGGTGGGGGAGGGGTTGCAATCAGAGCCGTACCTAGGCAAAATATCGCATACGTGGCGGTGTTACAAAACAGTGACACGGCAAAATACCGCATAGGTGGCAGTATAACAAAACAAAGTGACACGGCAAAATACAGTATAGGTGGCAGTACAACAAAACAGAGTGGCACGGCAAAATAAAGCAGAGGAGGCAATATAGCAAAAGAGAGTGACACGGCAAAATACCGTATAGGTGCTAGTATAACAAAACAGTGACACGGCAAAATACCGCAAAAGTGGCAGTATAACAACACAAAGTGACACGGCAAAATACAGTATAGGTGGCAGTATAACAAAACAAGTGACACGCCAAAATACAGTATAGGTGGCAGTATAACAAAACAGTGACACGGCAAAATACAGCATAGGGGGCAGTATAACAAAACAGAGTGACACGGCAAAATACAGTATAGGAGGCAGTATAAAAAAAACAGAGTGACACGGCAAAATACAGCATAGGAGGCAGTATAACAAAACAGAGTGACATGGCAAAATACAGCATAGGTGAACGTATAACAAAACAGTGACACGGCAAAATACCGCATAGGTGGCAGTATAACAAAACAGTGACACGGCAAAATACCGCATAGGTGGCAGTATAACAAAACAGAGTAACACGGCAAAATACAGTATAGGTGGCAGTATAACAAAACAAAGTGACACGGCAAAATACAGTAAAGGAGGCAGTATAACAAAACAGAGTGGCACGGCAAAATAAAGCAGAGGAGGCAATATAGCAAAAGAGAGTGACACGGCAAAATACCGTATAGGTGCTAGTATAACAAAACAGTGACACGGCAAAATACCGCAAAAGTGGCAGTATAACAACACAAAGTGACACGGCAAAATACAGTATAGGTGGCAGTATAACAAAACAAGTGACACGCCAAAATACAGTATAGGTGGCAGTATAACAAAACAGTGACACGGCAAAATACAGCATAGGGGGCAGTATAACAAAACAGAGTGAGACGGCAAAATACAGTATAGGAGGCAGTATAAAAAAAACAGAGTGACACGGCAAAATACAGCAGGGGAGGCAATATAGCAAAAGAGAGTGACACGGCACAATACCGTATAGGTGCTAGTATAACAAAATAAAGTGACATGCCAAAATACAGTATAGGTGGCAGTATAACAAAACAGTGACACACCAAATTACAGCATAGGTGGCGGTATAACAAAACAAAGTGACACGGTAAAATACCGCATAGGTGGTGGTATAACAAAACAAAGTGACACGCCAAAATACCACTTAGGTGGCGGTATAACAAAACAAAGTGACATGCCAAAATACCACATAGCTGGCGGCATAACAGAACTAAGTGACACACCAAAATACCGCATAGGTGGCAGTATAACAAAACAAAGTGACAAACCAAAATACCGCATATGTGGCGGTATAACAAAACAAAGTGACACGCCAAAATACCACATAGGTGGCGGCATAACAAAACAAAGTGACACGCCAAAATACCACATAGGTGGCGGTATAACAAAAAAAAGTGACACACCAAAATACCACATAGGTGGCGGCATAACAAAACAAAGTGACACAGCAAAATACCACATAGGTGGCGGTATAACAAAATAAAGTGACACAGCAAAATACCGCATAGGTGGCTGTATAACAAAACAAAGTGACATGCCAAAATACCACATAGGTGGCGGTATAACAAAACAAGTGACACGCCAAAATACAGTATAGGTGGCAGTATAACAAAACAGTGACACGGCAAAATACAGCATAGGGGGCAGTATAACAAAACAGAGTGACACGGCAAAATACAGTATAGGAGGCAGTATAAAAAAAACAGAGTGACACGGCAAAATACAGCATAGGAGGCAGTATAACAAAACAGAGTGACATGGCAAAATACAGCATAGGTGAACGTATAACAAAACAGTGACACGGCAAAATACCGCATAGGTGGCAGTATAACAAAACAGTGACACGGCAAAATACCGCATAGGTGGCAGTATAACAAAACAGAGTAACACGGCAAAATACAGTATAGGTGGCAGTATAACAAAACAAAGTGACACGGCAAAATACAGTAAAGGAGGCAGTATAACAAAACAGAGTGGCACGGCAAAATAAAGCAGAGGAGGCAATATAGCAAAAGAGAGTGACACGGCAAAATACCGTATAGGTGCTAGTATAACAAAACAGTGACACGGCAAAATACCGCAAAAGTGGCAGTATAACAACACAAAGTGACACGGCAAAATACAGTATAGGTGGCAGTATAACAAAACAAGTGACACGCCAAAATACAGTATAGGTGGCAGTATAACAAAACAGTGACACGGCAAAATACAGCATAGGGGGCAGTATAACAAAACAGAGTGAGACGGCAAAATACAGTATAGGAGGCAGTATAAAAAAAACAGAGTGACACGGCAAAATACAGCAGGGGAGGCAATATAGCAAAAGAGAGTGACACGGCACAATACCGTATAGGTGCTAGTATAACAAAATAAAGTGACATGCCAAAATACAGTATAGGTGGCAGTATAACAAAACAGTGACACACCAAATTACAGCATAGGTGGCGGTATAACAAAACAAAGTGACACGGTAAAATACCGCATAGGTGGTGGTATAACAAAACAAAGTGACATGCCAAAATACCACATAGGTGGCGGTATAACAAAACAAAGTGACATGCCAAAATACCGCATAGGTGGTGGCATAACAAAACAAAGTGACACGCCAAAATACCACTTAGGTGGCGGTATAACAAAACAAAGTGACATGCCAAAATACCACATAGCTGGCGGCATAACAGAACTAAGTGACACACCAAAATACCGCATAGGTGGCAGTATAACAAAACAAAGTGACAAACCAAAATACCGCATATGTGGCGGTATAACAAAACAAAGTGACACGCCAAAATACCACATAGGTGGCGGCATAACAAAACAAAGTGACACGCCAAAATACCACATAGGTGGCGGTATAACAAAAAAAAGTGACACACCAAAATACCACATAGGTGGCGGCATAACAAAACAAAGTGACACAGCAAAATACCACATAGGTGGCGGTATAACAAAATAAAGTGACACAGCAAAATACCGCATAGGTGGCTGTATAACAAAACAAAGTGACATGCCAAAATACCACATAGGTGGCGGTATAACAAAACAAAGTGACACAGCAAAATACTGCATGGGTGGCGGTATAACAAAACAAAGAGACACGCCAAAATACCACATAGGTGGCGGCATAACAAAACAAAGTGACACACCAAAATACCACATAGGTGGCGGCATAACAAAACAAAGTGACACAGCAAAATACCACATAGGTGGCGGCATAACAAAACAAAGAGACACGCCAAAATACCACATAGGTGGCGGCATAACAAAACAAAGTGACACACCAAAATACCACATAGGTGGCGGTATAACAAAACAAATTGACACACCAAAATACCGCATAGGTGGCAAAGTAGTAAGGTAGAAGAGCTTTCAGGAAACATATAGTGTATGTGGCATGGTAGAAAGGAAACCATGTTAAGGAAAACCCCAGATAAGAACAAGGGCGAACCCATGAACTATTTTAGGGAGGGAAATAAGCTAAAAAGGAACACGGACCAGTTCCTGACAAGCGTACTTGAATAAAAATTCAGCATTCGTGAGACGAAAATTGTAAACAAATTGTTAAAACGACGCTCTTAAATTTAAAAATAAATAAATTGGAAGACAAGTCACCCTGATCCCCACCCTTGGTTCGTCCTTGTCACAAAAGAACAATAATTGGAGGACGATTCACACGGATCCTCTCCCTTGGATTCGTCCTTGTCAAAAAACAACAATAATTGGAAGACAAGTCACCACGATCCTCTCCCTTGGATTCGCCCTTGTCAAAAAACAACAATAATTGGAAGACAAGTCACCCCGATCCTCTCCCTTGGATTCGGCCTTGACAAAAAACAACAATAATTGGAAGACCAGTCACCATGACCCTCTCCCTTAGATTCGTCCTTGTCAAAAAAGGTGACAAAGTGGAAAAGCACCATGTTGCTAAGGTTACGTGGGTGAGTTTGCGTTGTGCCTGTGTTTTCAGTTTGGTGTATTTTTAACATTTTTGGGTATGCGAGTATCCGTTCATACGTACCCTAGCCCAACGTCTGCGTCAAAGTAGGATAGTTTATCTTTAACTTTGATCACTCTGTTCTATCACGATGGAGGAAGCGCAGACCTACCTACCCGAGTCATTTCTATCACTATTAAAATGCCACACCAACCCGTTGACTCTTCGACATATGTCCTTGAGTCATCTACATGTCTGTATATATAATCTTTGTACTGATTGTTAATAGCTTATTTGACGCTATTATATTCATGCTGTTACACATTTGGAATGTCTACATGAAATAAAATTTATCTTATCTTGTATTATCTTGTGTCTTATCTTCTCTTGTCTTGTCTTATCTTGTCTTGGTTTGTCTTGTCTTGTCTTAACTTGTGGAAGACCTGGTTGGCCGAGTGGTTAATGTCGTGGATAATTAATCAAATGTCATGTGAATCGGTACATTAGGTTCAAATCCTGCCAGTTGATTCTTTGGGGTTTTAAATATTATCTTGTCTTCTTGTCTCATTTGCTAAAGGTACGTTTCTCAGAATGTGTTATAGAAAATAGCTCGGTGTGTGCACGTCTTTAAACTATCGTCTGTAGCAGCATCATTACCCGACAATGGACATATTTTGCGATGATGGAGTTCTTGGAGAGAACCATTACGTTCGGAGACGCCAAAAGCCAGCATTGATTATCTGTAACTTCGCATGTGGTCTACGATCGTTTAATGAGGCTGGCAAAACCTGACGCTACGAGTGACGCTATCACTGCGGTCCGTCGATTAGGCTCAGATAGCACCGTCCGCGCTCTGCGTCGCAGCGTGCGCTACTTTAACTACACCTTCGTGGAGAATGTTTGCGTCAAAAACACGGACCGTGGTGCTCACGAGCGTGGTCACAAAATCTGTTACAATAGTTTGAAGTGTTATTATGTTGTTTACAAGCAACTTGTGTTTGCAGGTCAGAAGTCAAGGGTAAGGGGTGGACATGGAAGGTGAAGAAACAGGTGGAAGAAATTAGGGCGACAGGGCCGTAACTAGCCTAAACTAACTATTGTGGGAAGTGAGAAACAATATCAGTGCACACCGGTATAGGGGGTTCTTCAGCTAGACAGTTTCCGTTTCAGTTTAGTTTACAAGCGTTCGTTTTAATTTTACAATCGTTATGTTTCGTTTAAAAGTGTTCTTTTTAGTTTACAAGTCTTTTTAATTTAGAAGCGGGTTTTTTTTTTAGTTTACGAGCGTTCTTTTTAATTTAGAAGCGTTTTTTTTTTTTAGTTTACAAGCGTTCTTTTTCATTTAGAACGTTCTTTTAGTTTAAAAGCATTCTTTTTAATTTAGAAGTGCTCTTTGTAGTTTAGAAGCGGTTTAGGATTTTTAGTTTAGAAGCGTGTGTAACACATTTTCGCTAATAAGCACACTTTTGTTTTAGTTTAGAACTGCCCTTTTTAATTTAGAAGCGGTTTTTTTCCTTGTTAAAAAACACCTGTATGTCATGGCTCCTTTTTACTGCCCCTGTCCAGTTTTGTTTAGGCTGTGTACGGTTCTGATTTCCCATTCGCCACAAAGCGAATATGTCTTCCTGCTGCTGTTACAAGAAGCGGTTCGAATATGGGACGAAAAGGAACATCAACAAACTTAAAATTGGGAGTGCACGCGTACCTAGATCTTGAGCCATATTATCTTGTTGACTGCATGCTGCCTTTGATCTTCGAACAATGTCTTAGCATGTACCGATGCCAATAAAACAGATTCTGAACCTCAGTCAATGCCAATAAAACTCGAGTGTGAACATCAGCCGGCAGGGGCATCTAGCATTGCATATAAGATGGATTTCTATTTTAAACGAGAGTTCATTTCATTTAATGTTTATTTTCACAACTAGACGTGGCGTTTGATTGTGTTTTCTTTGTACAGGAGGGTTTTTTCTCATTTGTTTTTCACTTACAAACTTCCTGGTTTCTGGGTGATGTGTTGTTCACTATTCTGGTACAAAAACTACGTGATCGCCTGAGAAAACCCCGTTACAAAACAGTAAATGTTTTCAACATTGCATTTCTATTTTAGAAGTTGATATATTGTAATCAAGGAATTAGGTATTCTAAATTTTACACTTTTTGTATGCAACGTGACAACCACCTTCCATTACTGAATGTTAACCGTTTAAAATGCAATGAGCATTTAAAAAAAAAATTGTGTATGTGAAATGTTGTTGAAACTGTGTAACAATAATCATATAACCTTAGTCTGTTCCTCAGTTGACGACATTGGGGCGGAAAGTAATTTGAGTATTTTTATTTCCAGTAGGTTTGCCGCATCTCTGCCCTCACTCCACCACCCCCCCCCTCCCCCACTCTGCATACAATGGATTCATTATTTTGATATATAATACACGACATTTTGACTTCTGTTTCCATCAAATGTAACAGTATACCTAAAACATTTCTCCATATAAAATAACACCATTTCATTTCATTTCAACGAACTCTGTACCAACCAGCCTTATGTCCTTTTGGCTTAACTATGACACCACCGAGGCCGGTACCGGGCTGCGAACTCTGTACCAACCAGCCTTATGTCCGATGGCTTAACTACGACACCACCGAGGCCGGTACCGGGCTGCGAACTCTGTACCAACCAGCCTTATGTCCGATGGCTTAACTACGACACCACCGAGGCCGGTACCGGGCTGCGAACCCTGGTTTTACTATTTTATTTATGAATTGTTTTTATTTTTAAGAAATCCCACAAGTGTGATTGACAGGTTAACACGTGACGTGACGGTTTGAATTTGAATCGCGTCTCCACACTAACAAGCAACTGACTGCTATACATGAAGACTTCTTGTTAATGTTATTATTTTAGCCAGTGAATCTCAACAAAAACCGCTATTTATGCTGAGTGGCAGAACATTATAATTTTAATATTCTTGGGTGAACAGCTGTGATGTCAGTACTCACGACGAGTGCCACTGGTGGGACAGGATATGCTCAACTTCCGCAAACACCTGATATCATCACCGTTTTGACAGTGATTCATGAGTGCATGTCATCACAGCTGTTAGTAAATTAGTCTGGGAGTGGAAGTCCTCTTTGTGGCGGTGCAGGGATGAAACCTCCAGTAAAGGATCTCCTCGTGAATGGCTGATCTCCTATAGACTAAACACTAGATAGAATCAACCATTATTTTGCCAAATGCCCATTCGACTCTACATTGTGCAGAGATACGGTCTTCATCAAGGATAACGGTTTGTCGTTCAGATTAATTATCAAAATATAGTTTACAGTATAGATTTATTTATAATTATTTATCACAAAGAAATGTAGAGAAAAAAGCGAAATAAGATATTGGCAAGTAAGATTGCACCGTTATGGATTACAACGACAGCCTCTATTAATTCACCACTTACAAATATGCGCACATCAACACCATATGCTAATCGGTGGATATTACGTTTCGATCGTCCACACCTTTGAGGAATTATACGCGTAAACAGGTTTAATCTACAGAAATACAAGCAATCGTACTTTTCTACTTCACAGCTGCAGAGACGGGACGTAGTCCAGTGGTAAAGTTTAAT
Organism: Gigantopelta aegis; assembly: GCF_016097555.1. NCBI lineage: Eukaryota > Metazoa > Mollusca > Gastropoda > Neomphalida > Peltospiridae > Gigantopelta > Gigantopelta aegis. Next base: position 83,477,839 of record NC_054707.1, on the reverse strand, counting down.
CTACAGAACTACAAGCAATCGTACTTTTCTACTTCACAGCTGCAGAGACGGGACGTAGTCCAGTGGTAAAGTTTAATCTACAGAACTACAAGCAATCGTAGTTTTCTACTTCACAGCTGCAGGGGCGGGACGTAGTCCAGTGGTAAAGCGCTCGCTTGATGCGCGGTTGATCCTTGTCGGTTTGCAAATTGGGCTATTTCTCGTTTCAGCCAATACATCACGTGGTATGTACTATCTTATCTGTGGTATGTGTATATAGTAGACACCTTGCTACTAATGGAAAATTGTAGCGGGTTTCGTCTCTAATACTGTATGTCAAAATTACTAAATGTTTGACATCCAATAGAAGATAATTAAGAAATCAATGTGCTCAAGTGGTGTCGTTAAACAAAGTAAACTTTAACTTTTAATTTTCCACAGCTGCAGTAGTGAGTTTTATTTTATTTTAACAATTTAGAATAGATTATCCACATAACATGTCTTACCGTAGTCCATTTTAACAAGTTAGAATAGATCATCCACATAACATGTCTTACCGTAGTCCATTTTAACAAGTTAGAATAGATCATCCACATAACATGTCTTACCGTAGTCCATTTTAACAAGTTAGAATAGATCATCCACATAACATGTCTTACCGTAGTCCACATAATATGTCTTACCGTAGTCCACATAACATGTCTTAGCGTAGTCCACATAACATGTCTTACCGTAGTCCATTTTAACAAGTTAGAATAGATCATCCACATAACATGTCTTACCGTAGTCCACATAATATGTCTTACCGTAGTCCACATAACATGTCTTAGCGTAGTCCACATAACATGTCTTACCGTAGTCCATTTTAACAAGTTAGAATAGATCATCCACATAACATGTCTTACCGTAGTCCATTTTAACAAGTTAGAATAGATCATCCACATAACATGTCTTACCGTAGTCCATTTTAACAAGTTAGAATAGATCATCCACATAACATGTCTTACCGTAGTCCACATAACATGTCTTACCGTAGTCCACATAACATGTCTTAGCGTAGTCCACATAACATGTCTTACCGTAGTCCATTTTAACAAGTTAGAATAGATCATCCACATAACATGTCTTACCGTAGTCCATTTTAACAAGTTAGAATAGATCATCCACATAACATGTCTTACCGTAGTCCATTTTAACAAGTTAGAATAGATCATCCACATAACATGTCTTACCGTAGTCCACATAATATGTCTTACCGTAGTCCACATAACATGTCTTAGCGTAGTCCACATAACATGTCTTACCGTAGTCCATTTTAACAAGTTAGAATAGATCATCCACATAACATGTCTTACCGTAGTCCATTTTAACAAGTTAGAATAGATCATCCACATAACATGTCTTACCGTAGTCCATTTTAACAAGTTAGAATAGATCATCCACATAACATGTCTTACCGTAGTCCACATAATATGTCTTACCGTAGTCCACATAACATGTCTTAGCGTAGTCCACATAACATGTCTTACCGTAGTCCATTTTAACAAGTTAGAATAGATCATCCACATAACATGTCTTACCGTAGTCCACATAATATGTCTTACCGTAGTCCACATAACATGTCTTAGCATAGTCCACATAACATGTCTTACCGTAGTCCATTTTAACAAGTTAGAATAGATCATCCACATAACATGTCTTACCGTAGTCCATTTTAACAAGTTAGAATAGATCATCCACATAACATGTCTTACCGTAGTCCATTTTAACAAGTTAGAATAGATCATCCACATAACATGTCTTACCGTAGTCCACATAATATGTCTTACCGTAGTCCACATAACATGTCTTAGCGTAGTCCACATAACATGTCTTACCGTAGTCCATTTTAACAAGTTAGAATAGATCATCCACATAACATGTCTTACCGTAGTCCATTTTAACAAGTCAGAATAGATCATCCACATAACATTTCTTACCGTAGTCCATTTTAACAAGTCAGAATAGATCATCCACATAACATGTCTTACCGTAGTCCATTTTAACAAGTTAGAATAGATCATCCACGTAACATGTCTTACCGTAGTCCACATAACATGTCTTACCGTAGTCCACATAACATGTCTTACCGTAGTCCATTTTAACAAGTCAGAATAGATCATCCACATAACATGTCTTACCGTAGTCCATTTTAACAAGTTAGAATAGATCATCCACATAACATGTCTTACCCTAGTCCACATAACATGTCTTACCCTAGTCCACATAACATGTCTTACCGTAGTCCACATAACATGTCTTACCGTAGTCCACATAACATGTCTTACCGTAGTCCGCCAGTATTGAGTTACCTTTAGCAGCGGTTGTTAATATTGGTCACATAAAAATATATTATTGTTCACTTAGTCCATGAGCCAGAGGGGTCTGTCGGTGCCATCTGGGGGAGGGGGGGGGGGGGGGGGGGGGGGGGCTAATGCTCATAGTGATGTTTGTCACGGGCTACATCCCTAGGGATGGGACCTGTATGATAGCACTGCAGGACCCACAGCTTTCTGTGTGTATCCACGCGTAAACTTTGTAAACTTATCCCCATATCCACGACAGATTTCCTAAAGGGTGACTATAATAAAAGCATTGTCAAATATTTGTTAGAGCATTTAGGAATACAAAACTTGAATGATTGGGAGTTAATTCATTGGATAATTTCAGATATGTTATCAATATTGAAATCCTCGAGGATTAGGGTCTCATATAACACTTTTTCTCTAACGTTGCAAAATACAATTCACACAGTTTTATTTTTCAGTAGAAATTTAACATAAAGTTTAGGCTCAGCACCTCAAATATTCCGATTGGTTAAATTGTGGTTCTTGGCTTATGGACTAATTTTAATTGAACACTGAAAAGAGAGACGAAATTGCACGATGTCATGTTACATAGCGATAGACGTGTACGCTACATATGATGGCGCTTGTCACAGCGATAGACTTGTACGCTACATGTGATGGCGCTTGTCACAGCGATAGACTTGTACGCTACATGTGATGGCGCACGCTACATGTGATGGCGCTTGTCACAGCGATAGACTTGTACGCTACATATCATGGCGCTTGTCACAGCGATAGACTTGTACGCTACATATGATGGCGCTTGTCACAGCGATAGACTTGTACGCTACATATGATGACACTTGTCACAGCGATAGACGTACGTTGTGTGGTGACTGCAGCTGTCGATGACCGCTGGTAGTGATAACACGTGAACCGGCCTCGGTGGCGTCGTGGCAGGCCATCGGTCTACAGGCTGGTAGGTACTGGGTTCGGATCCCAGTCGAGGCATGGGATTTTTAATCCAGATACCGACTCCAAACCCTGAGTGAGTGCTCCGCAAGGCTCAATGGGTAGGTGTAAACCACTTGCACCGACCAGTGATCCATAACTGGTTCAACAAAGGCCATGGTTTGTGCTATCCTGCCTGTGGGAAGTGCAAATAAAAGATCCCTTGCTGCCAATCGGAAGAGTAGCCCATGTAATGGCGACAGCGGGTTTCCTCTCAAAATCTGTGTGGTCCTGAACCATATGTCTGACGCCATATAACCGTAAATAAAATGTGTTGAGTGCGTCGTTAAATAAAACATTTCTTTGATAACACGTGAGTTTATTAAAAAATGTAACTGTGTTTGTATTTTGCATTAACAAGTGATGGTCTAATAATGACGAGGCGATATTGCTGCTTTAATCAACGTCCAAATTGTAGTTGTTTGTATTTTGCATTAGTAAATGATATTGTAATAATAGTGAGGCGAGATTGTGAGTTAACTAAAACAGAATGAATGAATGAATGAATGAATGAATGAATGAATGAATGAATGAATTGATGGATGAATGTTTAACGACTCCCCAGCATTGGCTACTGGGTGTTAGAAAAGGTGATTAAAACAGAACAGAAGTTACGTTTGTATTTCGTTAGTAACTAATGTAATAATGATGAGGCGAGATTGTTACTATGTTAGTTTATTAAAAGTGAAGTTGTGTTTGTATTTTGCATTAGTAACTAATGTAATAATGATGAGGCGAGATTGTTACCATGTTAGTTTATTAAAAGTGTAGTTGTGTTTGTATTTTGCATTACAACATAATGGTCTAATAATGACGAGGCGAGATTGCTGCTTTAACCAAAATCAGGTATCGAGTTGTGGAGTGAGAGCGGTAACGAACAGATGGTAACCGAGGCAGCCGTTACAGTATGGAGAATGAGGAAGTGGAGTTGTGGGTTGTGCCGGATCACGCAAAAGGTCAGACGTATGTCAACAGTTTTTTTGTGTGCACCCTTGTTTTCTTTCTGGAGGAAGCGAACCCGTATCTGGCTCCACGTTGAAGAATAAAAACAAGCCGCACCTCGCTGGTTTCGGGTCAGGTACTGAGACGAGAGGTTGTGTGTTTGAGGGCAGAATCTCCTCTCAGATGTACGGAGCAGACGAGAGTGGTATAATAAACACGACGGTGCTGTCCTGTTAGTCTTGATGATGATCTGAAAAACTGAAATATGAAAACTTACAGTGATGAGAATTACAAGATACACCGACACAAACAGGATGGGATGCGCCCAGTCAGAGTTCCTACATAAATAAGCAGTAAAGTTTGAGCGAAATATGATTGCCAGCAATAACAAAGACATTATGACTTGTACGTTTTGAACCCGGAAGTGATGTATTCTGAAATAATGTAACAAACTGCCTTTATGTTTTCAAATGGCCGATAGGCACTGGATGAAATTAAACATAAAATACGATCACTGTTTTTTTATTTATTATTAAAATATTTTTTTAACTTTGTTAATTATTTATTATTAGGGATTTGTTTTTAATCCAAGCATAAGATAAAATGTTGGCAAACCAACAGGCTAGTTGTAACGCACGGCCCCAGTGTGGTTATTAAAATAGTCGTTGTTCTCTTCACTCGAAGGTTTAGAAATACTATAGGCTTCACAAGTGGGACGGGGGTACTGGCCCCCCGATTCTGCAAATTATATATTGTGCTCGTCCATCCCCGCAGAATAAAGGTTTATTTGTGTGTATGTTGTGTGCTTTCACAGGGTGCTGTGTGTGTGTGTGTGTGTGTGTGTGTGTGTGTGTGTGTGTGTACATGTATGTGTGTGTGTGTGTGTGTGTGTATGTTTCCGTATGTGTGTGTCTCTTTGTGTATGCGACTGTGTGGATGTCTTTCTCTGTGTGTCTGTGTATGTGTGTGTCTGTGTGTGTATGTGTGCGTGTGTGTGTGTGTGTGTATGTTTCTCTCTCCTTGTGTGTAGGTTTGTGTATGTCTGTGTTTATGTGTGTGTGGTGTGTGTGTGTGTATGCGTGTGTGTGTGTGTGCGGGTGTGGGTGTGCGTGCGTAAGTGTCTATGTGTGTGTGTGTGTGTGTGTATGTATGTATATGTGTGTGTGTATTGTGTGTGTATGTGTGTGTGTATGTATGTGTGTGTATGTGTGTGTATGTATGTGTGTGTATGTGTGTGTATTTGTGTGTGTGTATGTGTGTGTGTGTGGCTGTGTGTATGTGTGTGTGTGTCTGTGTGTATATGCGTGTGTGTCTCTGTGTGAGTGTGTGTGTGTGTGTGTCTGGGTGTGTGTCAGGGGGTGTGTGTGTTTGTGTGTGTGTGTCTGTGTATGTGTGTGTGTGTCTATGTGTGTGTCTGTGTGTGTGTGTGTGTGTGTACGTGTGTGTATGTATGTATGTGTGTATGTGTATGTGCGTGTATGTGTGTGTGTATGTATGTGTGTGTATGTGTGTGTATGTATGTGTGTGTATGTGTGTGTATTTGTGTGTGTGTATGTGTGTGTGTGTGGCTGTGTGTATGTGTGTGTGTGTCTGTGTGTATATGCGTGTGTGTCTCTGTGTGAGTGTGTGTGTGTGTGTCTGGGTGTGTGTCAGGGGGTGTGTGTGTTTGTGTGTGTGTGTCTGTGTATGTGTGTGTGTGTCTATGTGTGTGTCTGTGTGTGTGTGTGTGTGTACGTGTGTGTATGTATGTCTGTGTGTATGTGTATGTGCGTGTATGTGTGTGTGTGTGTGTGTGTCCATGTGTGTGTGTCTGTGTGTGTTTGTGTCTCTGTGTGTGTGTGTTTGTGTCTCTCTGTGTGTGTGAGTGTGTGTGTGTCTGTGTGTGTATGTGTGTGTTTGTGTGTGTGTCTGTGTATGTGAGTGTGTGTGTTCCTCTCTGTATGTGTGTGTGTATGTGTGTATGTATCTGTGTGTGTGTGTATGTATGTGTGTCTGTATGTGTGTGTGTGTTTGTATGTGTGTGTATCTCTGTGTGTATGTGTGTCTGTCTGTCTGTCTGTCTGTCTGTCTGTCTCTCTCTCTCTCTCTCTCTCTCTCTCTCTCTCTCTCTCTCTCTCTCTCTCTCTCTCTCTCTATCTATCTTTGTGTGTGTGTGTGTGTGTGTGTGTGTGTGTGTGAAAGTAGGACCCATTCTCCGATTGTCCTAACCAGTGTTCTACGACTGGTGTATTAAGGGCCGTGGTATGTGCTGTCATATCTATGGAAAAGTGCATAAACTAAAGAAAAAATGTAGCAGGTTTTTTGGAAGATTTTACATGCTAGATTTATCCAATGTTTGCCATCCAATAGCCGATGGTTAATAAATCAATGTGCTCTAGTGGTGTCGTCCAACAGCCGATGGTTAATAAATCAATGTGCTCTAGTGGTGTCGTCTAACAGCCGATGGTTAATAAATCAATGTGCTCTAGTGGTGTCATCCAATAGCCGATGGTTAATAAATCAATGTGCTCTAGTGGTGTCGTCCAATAGCCGATGGTTAATAAATCAATGTGCTCTAGGGGTGACATCCAATAGCCGATGGTTAATAAATCAATGTGCTCTAGTGGTGTCGTAAAACAAAACAAACTTTTAGTTTTTATCTTACAGACACGAAGAGAAGCTGACAAAGTTATGGAGATGGACAGAAAACTAACCAATCAAAACATTTGTTTCAATTACGCCAAATTGAATAACCTCCATGGTTGTACATTACTGTGTTTGCGACTATTGGAACGCGGAATCCAATTTTATAGCTGTTCACTAAATATTTTACGACGACGCTGTCAAATAGTAGAAAAAACACCCACCTTTTTGTCCAATGTTTATTTACAGAGATAAAATTATTCATAATTACTGACTAAATAAAAAAAAATAGCAACGCATTTATGGAGTACATCGTATTGAGCGTTTCGGTAAACATTGCCGTTTCTTGTCAATATTCGCTATTTCAATTCGACAGCACTTGACAATCGACTTTCCCGATCAAGCGCTTTGTTACGCAGACTCACAAACAGTCAATTTGCAGTAGTATTATCTTGACGTTGTTGCTGGTTACACGTGGTCAATGCATTTGACGAGAAGTTCCATAGTAATTCCGGGCTCTGTGTACATTCCATCGAATATCCGTTTGTCGGTAATCAAAACTTTGATTTTTAGGGATCTACAAACGAAACTGAAATTACTACTTGATATTGTTTTCTCAAATATTTATTGATTTGTTATATATTTTTTGATAAACAGTACAAAACAATGTTTATACGGCAAAACGCATTAAAAAAAAATATACATACACAATGGTACGCACACATACATACATACACATACACACATACATACATACATACATACATACGTACATACATACATACACACCTACATACATACATACACGAACCTACCACTCACAAACACGTACACGTGTGACATCTGGGCTGAGTTCAGCCAGACCGAGCAGAAAAACGTCCGCTAGACTGATTTAAAGTACAGTAAGCCACGTCGGGAACCAATCAAATAGTTCGCGAGCGTTAGCGAAACGTTCGTCTGCTGAATTTGGGGCTGATATCTTAAATGTCGTGGTATGTATTGTCCTAGTTTGGGGAAATACTTAAAGTTTGTTTTTATGTAAGACCAGCCCATGTGGCGTCAGTAACGTTCATCTCTCTCTCTCTCTCTCTCTCTCTCTCTCTCTCTCTCTCTCTCTCTCTCTCTCTCGCTCTGTATGTCTCTGTGTGTGTGTCTCTGTCTCTATATATGTCTCTATCTGTGTCTGTGTCTCTGTGTGTGTGTGTCTGTCTTTCTCTCTGTCTCTCTCTCTCTCTCTCTCTCTCTCTCTCTCTCTCTCTCTCTCTCTCTCTCTCTCTCTCTCTCTCGCTCTGTATGTCTATGTGTGTGTGTCTCTGTCTCTATCTATGTCTCTATCTGTGTCTGTGTCTCTGTGTGTGTGTGTGTCTATCTTTCTCTCTGTCTCTCTGTCTCTCTCTGTCTCTCTCTCTCTCTCTCTCTCTCTCTCTCTCTCTCTCTCTCTCTCTCTCTCTCTCTCAAATAACCTTACTTTAAAATGTGCTGAGGTATCATTAGAAAAACACACCTTTCTTTTTATTGTAAAAAGTAACTGGTACCACAGACATCAATGTAGTGAAACATTCTGACCTACTTTTCAAGCGTCACCTAATTCACTCCTGTCAAAAAACTTTGAATCGAAGTTCCTGACTTGAAGGGGACACTACACGAAGCAAGTGCGACACACTAACACAGTTAACAGACGTCTTTCGGCCACTAATGGATTTATTGAACAGAGTGGACATGAGCTAGTATTAAACAAAACAAATAGATTACGACGAACAGTTTTTACGCGAATTAGGCCATTCACCGTTAAGTAAGTTGAAGAGTTTTAACAGGTCCAAAATCCACATTTTCACTTAAATCACTTGGAAGGGAAGTAACTGTCGTTTCAACTTCATACTGGTAAAATTAAATAAGACGAAAAGAAACGATATCTTGGTCAAGCAATTAGCTCTGTGTATGCATGCCACATTATATATTTTGTTGTCATAACATGATTACTGGGAACAATATTTTTGTATTTGTCAATTATGTAAACTAAAAATCAAATACAAAATTAATTTAATTTATAATCTATTTTACCTTGATAATTTTGCTTGTCTCGATAACAAAATTTCATTGGAAACAAAATCCTCGGTTGGACCGACCTTTGAAGTTACATATTCACATCCTCCGATAACGCCAAGCGTAATAACCCGTGTGGCGGCAGGTTTCTTCTCCAATACATCCATTCACAACTACAATGTAGTGGGTATATAGTATATGAGCCAACATCCACTGTTGAGATGCCATGTATCTTATTAGTTGCTTAAATATATATCTAACGAGCATAAACCAGGTTTAACATGTTTTTCCCTACTTATACTTCACAGGTAGAAGCAAGAATCGGTGGTGTTTATTTCAATGCATTCTTTGGGTTTGACATCTAGATCATTAACAGATGTCTCAAAATCAATTTCCGACATTAATTTTATCGACGTATAAGAGAGCTCTCTACATCCCTGTCTGTCTGTCTGTCTGTCTGTCTGTCTGTCTGTCTGTCTCTCTCTCTCTCTCTCTCTCTCTCTCTCTCTCTCTCTCTCTCTCTCTCGCTCTCTCTCTCTCTGTTTGTGTCTCTCTTCTCTCTCTGTCTCTCTCTGTCTGTCTGTCTGTCTGTCTCTCTCTCTCTCTCTCTCTCTCTCTCTCTCTCTCTCTCTCTCTCTCTCTCTCTCTCTCACACACACACACACAATATATATATATATATATATATATATATACATAGTTCGACAATTGTTTCAGCATGTTGAAAAGACATGACACAATCATGTTGTGGTCGCGTCAAACTAAACTCTGTTAATGTCGTACAGTGGGCGTAATATGCCAAATCTCGACGAACCGTCGAACAAGCGTTCAGGTTTCACTTCTGATCAATATCTAATCACGTGGCGCGTGATTTCCTCTGGAAAGCGCGCGCACCCAAGTCTTTCTTTGAGAACACAGTAAACAAGGCAGAAACTTTAGAAAGCTCTTCCCGTTCAAACAGTAACACGGAGGGACAGAGAGAGACAGAGCAGACAAAGATATAGGATATCATGGGACGATATTCACCCAGCTTCATTTCATGGCCAGATATTTGTCAAGTTACATATTTACAAAAACAAAAGTCACAAGTGATTGCTTAGCGGAAGTTTTCTTTCAGTACTGGTTACCTGCAATAAACTTGGTATTATGATCGCCTGGTGCTCAACCTGTAGCGTAGAGTCAACAAGACTTGGTCAAGTTTCACTCACGGGAAACACAGTCATTGATCTTGCACGTCAAATCCATGTTGCTTTCAATTGCACGTCAGATATTCGCAGCTCATCCATTTCTTAAGAGAAAGGACCATTCTGTCTTTGCTTTGAAATTGATCTCTCCTGTGTGCAACATTTACATATTGGGAAAACGTCGTGTGATGCAATCAGTAATTGCTCTTGAAAGAAATAGACATTTTTTGACAGAGAAATTGATTTTCATCACTTGTCGATTGCATTAAAATACTATGCTAATGTTATACTACTTGCAAAATCTTAGTCAACATTTTGAATTAATTAAATATTTTAAAATATCAGTCCCAAAAGTTAATTATTTACAAGCTATTTTACTCCCGTAACATTTAATTATTTCTCAATATCTTACGATAGTTATCTTCCAAACATTCGACCTAAAAATGTAACCGTCCAACAGAACTACGCAATGACTGCATTCTTTGAATGGTACCTGAAGTTACACGCATATTTCGACTATCTTAACTTCACCTGAAATACATTATCGGATTTATTTCACCGGAACTCTATTATGAAACTGACATGGTGGCGACTGATACATGACGGCGAGGTGTGTGTGCGCGTATCAAGGTGTGGCGATTGTTTCTAACGCAGCCCGTATTGATCCGCCATCTGCAAGTGGTCGGAGTGTAGAGCTAGGAAGCGGCACGCGTCATTGAACCGGTCTAGCGGCGTGGAAAGACGTTTTTACAGATGTGCGATGCAGGAGAATGGTTACAGCATGCCGTATGGCGGTCTTGTGGACTACCTGGCTAGACTGGTTTTCTTCTGTACGCTTCTATTAAATACAGGTAAGTGGACAATGTTTATTTATATATGTTTTATAATATTTTTAGTATGGATTTATTGCGATGATTTTTTTCTTTCAATTTTATAAATAACGATAGGTGGTACTAAAAGTGTTAGCAGGCCTATAGAAATTAGAAGAACATATGGTTCTGTTAAAAACAAAGTGGCGAATTTTCAAATTTAAAACAATATATTTGTTTTATATTGTATTTTATTTTATAAATATCAGTGTATAAACATTAATACCAAAAACGTTATTGTAAAAATAATAAATACATTTTCAAATAAATATGAGCTGGTGATGTAATTTAAAAAAAGAGAAAAATGGAATTCTAAACTTATAATCACGACACAATCACGTTTAAATGTTGATGTGTAGCATCGGCAGTGATTGACGTATATATATATCACTGCAATAGTTTCGTTTTTAAAAAGTAAAATATTAAAATGTTGTTATATTTAATTTTTAGTTTAAATTTCATATCCTGTCAAGGAAAATAAAAGGTTGGTTTCATATATCACTTTAGTATAGTCGTGATACGTGATGGGAAGGTGCTAATAGTGAAGATGTCAGACCCCAGTTGATGGACAAATTTAAGCATTCGGACAATGAGTTTAGCAATTATCATAACGAAAATTGGCAAAGTTTGAAGTTTAATCCATTCAGAAAAAAAAACCGTTTAACTGACAGACAGAAACTCTTTACAAACGTCTCATCTAGTGTACAAAGTGATATTGGTTTTCAGTTTGAAGTTTATTCCTTTTGAAAAAAAACCCACCGACGAACAGCCAGAAAAAGTTCACCTTGAGTACAAATTAATTTTAAGACTTTTATCTATAATATAAACTTCAGTGTACAAAGTATTAGGTGGTGGCGTGTTGAGGTTGATGGACGTAACAAAGCATTACGTATTTGAACAATCTGCTGACGGACTTCACAGCTGTGGTGGCGGTACTCATGACGTATACCACCGGCGGGACATACTCACCTTTCGCCAACACTGTTATGACAGTGATTCATGAGTGCATGTCACCACAGCTGTATGTATTCCAATGAGCTCTCTCCGGTGCTAGTTTTGATTTAGTAAACTAGTCTGAGAGTGGCAATCCTCTTTGTGGCGGTGCAAGAATGATGTTTGTCCAGTAAAGGATTTTCTTGGGAGTGGCTGTCCTCCTATATACGAGGCGTTGGATAGACTCGTGGAATCACCCAACGTTTTGACAAATGCCAATTCGACTCTTTATTGTACAAAGATATGGTCTTCATTGCGGATAATGATTTTGTCGTTTACATTTCATTTTAATTTTCAGTCCTAACAACGTATATATTAATAATAAATCTATTATTGTGTGCCTTTATGCTGTTTGGTTAATTGTGTCATAATTGTACATCTAAAATGGCAAGACACACCCATCTTAAAGGCACATTCCTCAGTTTGCTGCATTGTAAGATGTTTCCGACTAATAAAATATTTCTACGATTAAACTTACATATTAAATATATTTTCTGGTTTAGACTATCAGTGTCTGTATATTCAATGTGTTTCTGGTCGTCTTAATATTTGTAAGGAGCCCAAACTGGAAATATAATTTAGGAAATAAAATGAAATTTAACCTAGTAAATATATTACAACAATGATATGTAATTACAATCGTTAAAAAGGCTCTTTTAGTCGATAACACCTTAAACGTTGCAGCAAATTCGGGAATGTCCCTTTAAGATCTGGAGAAAATGAAAATATTTTACACGAAAACACAACAACAACAACAACAAAACCAAAAGAAGCCAAACGACAACAAACACCATATTTAGTACCGCCACGACCAGCATACATAGTTTTAGTACAATTCACACCACAATAACACATCGGGGTAACCTAGGGCTGGCAATCCGTTGGAATGTCAAAATCGATTATCGATTATAATCGGCTGTCACCAACTGATCAACTATCGATTACACAATCGCTTAAAAATATAGGAACATAATAGAGAATTTGACACTGCACCTGTCATCATACACACTACAATTCGCCAATTCTAACTTTGATAACTATTTAATAAGCTTGTTTTGTATGTAGACAAGACAAAACACCAAACAACATGTTTACATCAATTCCATAATCTAGGCGGGAGGAACATTACAGTTTAAATTTGCCCAAACAATTCATTATGGATGTTATAATCGAGCATCACATCAGTTGATCCAAACCGATCAATTTCCGATTATATCGATCATCGAAACATCACTGGTGTATTCAGTAGTAAAAGAAGATGTTTCACAACAACTTTTTAATGAAGTTTTAAACAAAGTATCGACAATTAAAACTGTCTGCAATAACTGTCTTAAAGGAACATCCCTGAGTTTGCTGCACTTTTTGAGATGTTATCGACTAACAAAGAATTTTTAACGATTGTAATTACATATCAAATATATTTTTCTGCATAAAATATTAGTGGCTATATATTAAACGTGTTTCTGATCGTTCTAATATTTGTACTAGGTTAAATGTCATTTTATTTCCAAAAATATAATATTTTCGTGCGTACGAAATTATTTGAAGACAAAATCCAGTTTGGGCTTCTTACAAATATTAAGACGACCAGAAACACATTGACTATACAGACATTGATATTCTAAACCAGAAAATATGTTTAATATGTAAGTTTAATCGTAGAACTATTTTGTTAGTCGGAAACATCTTACAATGCAGCAAACTGAGGAATGTCCGTTTAATCGAAGAGGATTGTTGTAAATAAACACATATTAGATAATATGCCAACTGTAGAGAACGATACAAAAACGTAGCCTTTGATATTTCTCCATTATTTCAAACAAGTGCTCCATGACTGGTATAATAAAATCGTAGTGTGCACTTTCTGTCTGTGAGAAACTGTATAATGCTGATGCGATTGTCACGGGGATCCTATAATACCCGTAACTGAATGAAATATGATTGTTCAAATATCTCTCCTAACTGTATATCTATTAGATCTCTCTGTAACAGGCAGTTATACCCGCTGTGGCTCGTCTCTAGGTATGCTCAGAGATAAGATCTTATATAAAGTATATATAATATAGCACGTTTAGTTCACTAGAAAACACAACAAAAACACAATACACTTTGGAATCTGTATTAACCTACGCAGACCAAATGTACTGCCGCAGTAGTTAATTAACAACAACAAATAATAACAACCCAGAACTGATCACTTAATTAGTTAATCTCTAGGTGTCTAGTTTACACAATATGCTAATCACTTCACCGTGACACAACACCCACACGTGTGATAATTGAGAAACGCTTCCAGGAGAACTTAATTAATAAAGGAATTACAACTCTATTCCTAACTGGTTAATGTTTAATTAACCCTTACTACTCGTTCAGTAACGTGTGATAATTGAGAAACGCTTCCAGGAGAACTTAATTAATAAAGGAATTACAACTCTATTCCTAACTGGTTAATTTTTAATTAACCCTTAACTACTCATTCAGTAACCTTGTAACACAGAATTAATACTGGTACCAATCACAATAAAGACAATAACCTACAGTTTACCTAGGTCCTCTAGGATGACTGGTTAAGTTTTTATAATTATTTAGGACAGTGAGCCTACAGATTACTGCGTCAGATGACCGGCAGCACCGTCTAAATAATATTGGTATAATACAGTATTAAAATATTTAAAGTGACATCAATCACATCAAGGTTATACAACAGAGCAGAAATGATATTTACCAAGCCCAAACGGACTAACGTTCCCTGGGGCCTTCCAATATGTTTCTCCCCGATATCTCTAAAACCCTAGCTATTTATTCAAAACTCTCAGAGACAGCGAATATCGCCTGAGGGTACAAGGCGGTACCTAACGTATCATGTGGATTTTCCACAGCCACCATGCCGGCATATTTTTCTCTGATCGTCAGACTGGCTGTCGCCATTCCGCGAGCAATCCCCTGGTCATAAACATCACTAGCGGAGTTATTACGTAACTACTGGCCACATGGCCTGCACACCTGCGCTAGGTATCACGTTTCAAGTTGTCCATCTGGGCTAAGTGCATTTGGAACTGCACACGGTCCTCTAAAACAATTAATATCGCCACAGGCGAAAAGAAATTAAGAGCATGTACCGTCACAGTGATGGTAGCGTGTTTCTGAATTCTTGACGAAGTGTCACAGACAACAGGTATAATTATGTCACTCTTGAACGGACTTCCCTGTATCCAGTCATTATAACACCAAACATTAAATACAGCTTCGTGTTTAGAATATTACTTTCTGAATATTCAATGTGTTTTTAGTCGTCCTAAAGTTTGTATTAACTCAAACTGGATTTTACTTCGCAGTACTTTAATACGTACGAACAAATAGTCATTATTATTAGGTAGTAACATGAAGTTTGAGTTATTAGAAACAACAGGACAATCAGAAAGACAATCTATATAAGAGAAGAAAAATTATTTAGTATGCAATTGGTGTCGTTAAAATTGTTTTGTTAGTATGAAGCATATTAAAAATGATGGAAGCAAGCGAACGGCAATGGTTTTAATAGCCACTGATTAAAATATCGAACACTATTTCTTTTGTTTTATTTCCGCTGGTCGGTCAATGATTGATGATGAAATTTAAAAACATTTACTTAATAATAATTATTATATTCACTTTTTACATACGATATTTTAAAATGTATTTTATATATAGAATACTAAACTAGCTTGCCTGTCATACCATTTTTATGAAATGAGTGAACAATTTTGGTATCTGACGAGCGAAAGCGAGTCAGATACCAACACTGTTCACAAGTTTGCTAAAAAATGGTACAACAGACAAGCTAGTTTAGTATTTTATTTATTAAAAATCAACTGCAAACAAGCCGCAAGGCAGAAGTAAGCAGATGTCGAGACCTACTACATGTTATAAGTGATCTACGTCACGCCAATATTACACTAGTTAGATATTGAGTGATTGTTATGATGTGAGCAGTATCCTACACTGGTGTGTAATAAAATAAAATATGCATGCTATTCAAATTTGTGTCCAATTTATTAGGATGTTTTTTTGTTACGGAAAGGTTTTATTTAAACATTATATTCTAAAGTTGAAAGATTTCGTTTATGCAAGTGTTGATTTTGCAATGCACTGGATAAATTGCAGACACTCTGGACGTAGCGTGTTTGTTTTTCTGTGTCTCGCATACAGAGAGATTGGCCGTAGTTTGCTGCCATTGTTCAACTGTTTGCAACTAACTGAGCCTTTTTCTCCACGACCATTACATACCAAGTACGTTTTCTTCTTTAGAACACCGGTGTCTGGAGTCTCAGTGGATCAGATCCTACTGCCTTCACTCACTGGGTTTTCTTTGGTAGATCTGACATTAACCAACGTCATGTCGCATACATGTGATTGTCGGTCGCGAATACTCGAATACGTCAAAGCTACTGGCAGAATTATGCCAACAATGGTCGAATGAAAGTTGATCTGGACCCACGATGACTGTAGCTGCGTTCACACTTACACGTTGAACTAAAGTGGCATAAGTAAACCAGTTTAAAATGTAAGTGTGAACGCGATCTTTTCACTATATCGATATAGCTAAACCGGCATAACTAATATTCTTCGGTGTATGGTTTAGTTAAACTACCATAACTAAAACAGTTTAAATGTGAGTAAGAACGCAATTGTTTTAGTTAAACATGTTTGAGGCGGAAGTGACAGTGATCTCATAGTTAGAATAAGGCATAAGTGCGTTTGCAACGGCCTAACAGACTCGTAGTCTATTGTTGTTTTCCTATCTTGCGCGAGTACCAATAACTACACTTCCGCCTTATACCGGTACAGCTGTTACACGTGAGAACATTAATTCTTTATTGACCTTGAGAAGTTGATTTTTCCAACATTAAAGTTGATTATATATAGGCAAATAGAATTATTTAATTGCATTTGGTGGCACTAATACGCTTCCGTACCATATGTTACATGAAGAAAAAACATAAATATATAAATACACAAATGAACAATGGTGACACATAATGAAATAATGTATAATGGAAAGTAAATAAACAATAAATAAAAAATAAATAACTTTTATAATAAACTAAATAAATGAGATAACTACATAGTGTTGTTTCTTAAATGGGTAGCCTGATACAGATAATTTCCTAAATTGCATATCTGCTTAATGTTATTAATAGAAAATAGTTGATTAAATTTGTCAATAGATGGGTTTTTCCAATAGTAGAGTTTAATATATGACCTTCTTAATTCACTATAAAATGGATATACCAGTACAAAATGAAATTCATCTTCAATATCTTTATCACAAATTAAACATAATCTATTTGTTCTGTCAGTATTATTGTATCTGCCAGTTTCAATAGTTAGATTGTGTGATGATAGAGGGTATCTTGTTATAGCTTACCTAAATCACTCTGGGATGTATTTAGACAAGTAATATTGCAAAGCATAAATATCAATATAATGCAAGTAATGTGTGCATTTAGTGGAATCTGAGATTTTAGCTCTAATGGCTTGTTGGGATTGGTCTATTATTCTCTGTTTAATGGGTGTTAAATGTATTGGGTCTAGCTGTTGGTGGGTCCATAAATCACCAAATCCTAACATATTTAGTTTGTGTTTTATGTAATACGCCCAATTGTTTTTATTTTTATTTTCAGCACAGTCGTACAAATATAAGTAACAATTTTTGAGAATGCAATTATCTGTTTTCAGAAGCTTAGACCAGTACTTTATCATGTTGAATACTCTACTGGTACGTAATGGGAGGCAGCCGAATTCAGCATACACCATAGAATTATTAGTAGATTGTTTAACCCCAAGCAGTTTTTTTACAACAATTAAGATGTACTCTTTCAACCATATCTCCTTTATGACATCCCCACACTTCTGAAACATAACATAACATACATGTGATATAACAGTCAAACAATGATAACAATGTTTCAATATTTAATTTCAAAGGTTTTGTTTTAGAATGCAAGGCAAATAAAGCTTTTCTAACTTGGTCTGCTAAGTGTTTCACTGCAACTGTGAATCTATTATTATAATAGAACATAAAACCTAGATACGAAAAACTATTAACCAGTTCTAATATTTCACCGTTATAAATCCATTTCTTTGAACTACTAATTATCCCACCATTCCTGAAAATCATGATCTTAGTTTTAGTAATATTAACTTCCATTCCCCATTCAGCTGAATAATAAAATAAACTGTCTAACATATGTTGCAGGCCTTGCACTGACTTCACCAAAAGCACCAAATCATCGGCATACATCAATAGAAAAAGACTAATATTTTTACATTCAAATGGCACACATCCCTTCTCAATAAAATTCATTTCAAAATCGTTAACATATAATGCAAACAGGATGGGAGAGAATACTTTGTCTTGCATTAAACCTAGGTTGTTAACAACATATTCTGAACGGAAGCCATCAATACGAATACAACTCTGAACATTAAGATATAGAGAATAATAACTGATAGCAGTTTTCCCTTAATACCAACTTTTGACAGTTTGCACTATAATTTTTGGCGGTCGATAAAGTCGAATGCCTTTTTATAATCAACAAATGCACAGTATAATCATTTTTTTGCAGACAAAGATTGTGTAATAATGGAATGTAGCGCGAAAATGGCGTCTACTGTACCACGTCCTGGTTGAAAACCAAACTGAGCATCACTGATAATATTATAAGTGGATGACCACACAAGCGGTCTTTGATTTAATATATTTGTCAACAATTTCCCTAGGCATCTCAAAAGGCTAATTCCATGATAATTATTAGGATCGAATTGATCTCCTTTCTTAAAAATAGGAATAATTATAGCTTTAGTCCAGCCGTCTGGGAAATATCCGGTGCTTAAAATACAATTGAAGATTTTATATAACATGGGTAGAAAATATACTTTACATTCGATGAAATGTTCGTTGAGAATTCGATACGGTTCATGAGCTTTATCACGTTTCAGATTCTCTATGGCTGTTTCAATTTCTGTTATAGAAATATTTTTATCTAATTCTTCAAAAATACAATCATCTTTGGTCTTAAAAGTTTCAGTATTATTAACATTTTCCCGCTCTTCAGTACAGGCTATTGATTTAAAATGTTCAAAGAAAATGTTCAATGGTATAACACTATTTGACTTTTTCCGTTTTGAAAATTTGGCATAGAATTCTTTGGGATTGTTGCGTTTCAGCAAGTCTAGCATATCCCCTTGTGTACGAATATACTTCCTTCGGCGTTTACGCTCCAGTAGCTTGTACATTTTCTTCTTCACTCGTAGATTTATATGATTATCGGTAGTTTGAACGCTCGTTTCCAACCAAAGGTGGTTTAGTTAAACCAGTGTATTGAAACCAGTTTATCTAGTGTAAGTGTGAAAACACAGCTCATGGGATTTGTTAGTTCTTCACACGTAAACCTAATATCGGAGAGGAAAGCAAGATCGAAGTTTAGTTAAGCTGAATTTCATAACGACTTAAACAATATTATGTTAACCAATAGAAGAAACGTCTGTATCTTGTTATTCTTCTTATTATGGATTCTTATTACACATGTTACGACATCCCAATGATCTTCTCACGAAACACGTGACTTCTCGAACATGGTGGATCAGATTTTCACCGAAGGTTCCAGTTGCCCCTTTCAGTTTAATAGTTAGTAATTCTGCCATCTGTTTAATTTCCACATATGTTTATAGTAAGATCCTTACCGTAACACAGTTATTACTTCGTTCTGCTGGCGGGTGAATGCTAGCACGCACGTGATTAGTAAATACCTGCCTCATTAGCACGCAAGCGGTTAAACTGCATATCAGTCTGTCAGTTTTAACACGAATAACAAAACTCCAATGTAAGTTACTACCACTCAACACGTGTTTAGGCGCGGTGGACTAACGCGATTGAGATACTATCGATAATACGACACGAACAGGTGGCTAATACAGACAATAGTACACGAGTGGCTAAAATAGAACATAATACGTCACTCGCAAATATAGAGAATAAAACATGAATGTCCAATATGAAACATAACACGTAAGTGGCTAATATAGAGAATACTACACTAGTGGCTAATAGAAATAACACAACGCGAGTGGCTAGCATATAAATATTACACGAGCTTATAATAATGATAATATTAAACGAATGGCTAATATGGACACTGCTACATGAATGGATAATATAATTACACAGAAAATTACACGAGCGGCTAATATAGATAATAATACACGAGTGGTTAATAAAAAAAAATACACTACACGAGTGGCTAATATAGAAAATACTACACGAGTGGCTACTATAGAATATACTACACAAGTGGCTAATATATTAATGTAGAGAATACTAAAACGAGTGGATAATACAGGTGATGCTACACGGGTGGCTGATATATTAATGTAGAGAATACTAAAACGAGTGGATAATACAGGTAATGCTACACGGGTGGCTGTTATATCAATGTAGAGAATACTAAAACGAGTGGATAATACAGGTCATGCTACACGGGTGGCTGTTATATAAATGTAGAGAATATTAAAACGAGTGGATAATACAGGTAATGCTACACGGGTGGCTGTTATATCAATGTAGAGAATACTAAAACGAGTGGATAATACAGGTAATGCCACACGGGTGGCTGATATATTAATGTAGAGAATACTAAAACGAGTGGATAATACAGGTCATGCTACACGGGTGGCTGATATATCAATGTAGAGAATACTAAAACGAGTGGATAATACAGGTCATGCTACACGGGTGGCTGTTATATTAATGTAGAGAATACTAAAACGAGTGGATAATACAGGTAATGCTACACGAGTGGCTGATATATCAATGTAGAGAATACTAAAACGAGTGGATAATACAGGCCATGCTACACGGGTGGCTGTTATATGAATGTAGAGAATACTAAAACGAGTGGATAGTACAGGTAATGCTACACGGGTGGCTGTTATATTAATGTACTGAATACTAAAACGAGTGGATAATACAGCTAATGCTACACGGGTGGCTGTTATATTAATGTAGTGAATACTAAAACGAGTGGATAATACAGGTCATGCTACACGGGTGGCTGTTATATTAATGTACTGAATACTAAAACGAGTGGATAATACAGCTAATGCTACACGGGTGACTGTTATATTAATGTAGTGAATACTAAAACGAGTGGATAATACAGGTCATGCTACACGGGTGGCTGTTATATTAATGTACTGAATACTAAAACGAGTGGATAATACAGCTAATGCTACACGGGTGGCTGTTATATTAATGTAGAGAATACTAAAACGAGTGGATAATACAGGTAATGCCAAACGGGTGGGTGTTATATTAATGTAGTGAATACTAAAATGAGTGGATAATACAGGTAATGCTACACGGGTGGCTGTTATATTAATGTACTGAATACTAAAACGAGTGGATAATACAGGTAATGCTACACGGGTGGCTGTTATATCAATGTAGAGAATACTAAAACGAGTGGATAATACAGGTCATTCTACACGGGTGGCTGTTATATCAATGTAGAGAATACTAAAACGAGTGGATAATGTTACACGGGTGACTGTTATATCAATGTAGAGAATACTAAAACGAGTGGATAATACAGGTAATGCTACACGGGTGTCTGTTATATTAATGTAGTGAATACTAAAACGAGTGGATAATACAGGTAATGCCACATGGGTGGCTGATATATCAATGTAGATAATACTAAAACGAGTGGATAATACAGGTAATGCTACACGGGTGGCTGTTATATTAATGTAGTGAATACTAAAACGAGTGGATAATACAGGTAATGCTACACGGGTGGCTGTTATATTAATGTAGTGAATACTAAAACGAGTGGATAATACAGGTAATGCTACACGGGTGGCTGTTATATTAATGTAGTGAATACTAAAACGAGTGGATAATACAGGTAATGCTACACGGGTGGCTGTTATATTAATGTACTGAATACTAAAACGAGTGGATAATACAGGTGATGCCACACGAGTGGCTGATATATTAATGTAGAGAATACTAAAACGAGTGGATAATACAGGTCATGCTACACGGGTGGCTGTTATATTAATGTACTGAATACTAAAACGAGTGGATAATACAGCTAATGCTACACGGGTGGCTGTTATATTAATGTAGAGAATACTAAAACGAGTGGATAATACAGGTAATGCCAAACGGGTGGGTGTTATATTAATGTAGTGAATACTAAAATGAGTGGATAATACAGGTAATGCTACACGGGTGGCTGTTATATTAATGTACTGAATACTAAAACGAGTGGATAATACAGGTAATGCTACACGGGTGGCTGTTATATCAATGTAGAGAATACTAAAACGAGTGGATAATACAGGTCATTCTACACGGGTGGCTGTTATATCAATGTAGAGAATACTAAAACGAGTGGATAATGTTACACGGGTGACTGTTATATCAATGTAGAGAATACTAAAACGAGTGGATAATACAGGTAATGCTACACGGGTGGCTGTTATATTAATGTAGTGAATACTAAAACGAGTGGATAATACAGGTAATGCCACATGGGTGGCTGATATATCAATGTAGATAATACTAAAACGAGTGGATAATACAGGTAATGCTACACGGGTGGCTGTTATATTAATGTAGTGAATACTAAAACGAGTGGATAATACAGGTAATGCTACACGGGTGGCTGTTATATTAATGTAGTGAATACTAAAACGAGTGGATAATACAGGTAATGCTACACGGGTGGCTGTTATATTAATGTAGTGAATACTAAAACGAGTGGATAATACAGGTAATGCTACACGGGTGGCTGTTATATTAATGTACTGAATACTAAAACGAGTGGATAATACAGGTGATGCCACACGAGTGGCTGATATATTAATGTAGAGAATACTAAAACGAGTGGATAATACAGGTAATGCTACATGGGTGGCTGTTATATATAACTGTCACTGTCTCGGTGGCGTATTGGTTAAGTCACCAATCGGTACCCGCTCCCAGCCAGAGCTCGGCGATATGTTACAGATTTTATGGAAACCAGGATTTACCATTATGTTGGATCGATGATGTGGGACAGCAGTAAAACGATTCCTGAAACGAAGGGCTGCGACAGAGAGGTAGCAGCTTTAAAGTGAAGGACCCTCGTGTTTAAACACTGCGACGAATGTTTCACTGTCAGAGCATTTTTTATAATTAAAAGTAGAAGTTACTTTTATTTTATTGTTCAAATTATCTATTTTCGTAAGTCCGAAGTGTTTCTGGTCATACAGGTTTTTGTAATGCCCCGAAATGAAAACATTTTATAATTCTAAAAACGCACGTTCGTCTGAGAAGTAACGGTTATCGAGGCAGACTCTAATCTATTTTTAGACGTTATATCCCCATTTAAACCTCACAGACTTTAGTTTCCCTATATTATAACTTTATCCAGATGTGTTAGTTTTGTAGATTAACCAAATTAGTGTCCATTTTCACGGGCTAAACTAGGGTCTGCGTCTTTAAATGTGATAATATTGTGATTGTTCTTTCTCGTCTCCGGAATCAGTGTATTAAATGTGATAATATTGTGATTGTTCTTTCTCGTGTCCGGAATCAGTGTATTAAATGTGATAATATTGTGATTGTTCTTTCTCGTCTCCGCATTCAGTGTATTAAATGTGATAATATTGTGATTGTTCTTTCTCGTGTCCGGAATCAGTGTATTAAATGTGATAATATTGTGATTGTTCTTTCTCGTGTCCGGAATCAGTGTATTAAATGTGATAATATTGTGATTGTTCTTTCTCGTCTCCGCATTCAGTGTATTAAATGTGATAATATTGTGATTGTTCTTTCTCGTCTCCGGAATCAGTGTATTAAATGTGATAATATTGTGATTGTTCTTTCTCGTGTCCGGAATCAGTGTATTAAATGTGATAATATTGTGATTGTTCTTTCTCGTCTCCGGAATCAGTGTATTTAATGTGATAATATTGTGATTGTTCTTTCTCGTCTCCGGAATCAGTGTATTAAATGTGATAATATTGTGATTGTCCTTTCTCGTCTTCGGAATCAGTGTATTAAATGTAAAAATATAACATTTGGTAAACAGTTTTGTTGTTAAAGATTTTTCCTCAACTAATTCTTCGATGTTCGAGATAGTGGTCAAAGATATTCTCGTCAGTTTGAAGACAAGATTAAAATGGCACGCTCGACAGCTGGTGGTCTGCAGTAATGTACGCGGTAAAAGGAATGCTTTGAGTCCGCTTATTGTACATAATTACTTTATGATAATTTATGCCGCTCTATCGTACACCAACGTCTGATTATCTAGAAGAGTGAAGGGATAGAGATTAATTTTATAGATAGTGTCACAGTTTTTCTATGAATACATTTTGTTATTATTTTTAATGAAAAGACATTCCGTTGGACTTTAACTGAGATAGCCGTGCAGTGTTGATTACGACCATACATCAGTAATTGTGATTGGGTTCTTTTGAGCATTGTTCATTGAGTTCTGTTGTTCAGTTTTGATTGGATCTCTTCTACCTGGGGCGCGTTAAGGGGGCCGAGCGCTCGGCGTTATACTCTAGACTAGTTGTAGGCCTTCTTAAAGGAATATGATTGGATAAAATGGAAACCAGTCAAACCGTTCGCGAGCGCTCACCCTCGTGCAACGCCACTGGCATTAGAAAGCGGCTCGGCGATTATTGGCGCACTCGCTTGAGATGCAGAAATCATTTGTTTTCCCGATACAACCCGTGCTCCATAATGTAGAGTCGAATGAACTTTGTTTATGTTGCAAATAAAAGATGGAATAAATTAAAAGTTAAATATGTTTGCCATGGTAACAAAACTGGCTACTGAAAACTACCAGAAATGACCAATACCTTCCCCTCACCTCAACAATAATATAATTATATCAACAAGATTCCCCTCAAAAGAAAAAAAAAAAAAAAAAAAAAAAAAAAAAAAAGTAAAGTTTTAAAAAATGAAACAAAATAAGCGTATGAGACAGTGGGTAGGGAGGTGCAACTGACCCCTAGTGCTGGAGCAAAACTTCAAATTCGGGCAAAATTGATACAAATATTCGAATAAAATGTGCTAACGTTGTTTTTATGTATTTCCATCATTCTACCGTAACAATTAGTTGTAATCTATGTAAGAATGCGCAGTGATTCGTTTGCAACCTACATAGCTGTTTGGTAGTAATGATAATATGAATAATTGTTGTTATCCAGATTCGGTAATTTTTGTTTAATTCGGGCAAACGCCAAACTGTCCCCACCCCCTTACAAAAATTTGAGCTAGTACGCCTATGTTCGATCCAGCAACAAAACGACCATTCCAGCCATTACATATGGCCAGGAAAACCGACCAGGAGTTTAATACTAAATTATACCAAACATCAAACTGAGTGCATATACAACATTCATTAGTGTTGTGAAATATCAGCTGTTTCGTTAAGGTTACAACTTGCGATTACCGGACAATTCGTCATATGCGAGTTGATTAGTAAAACGCTTTGTTCTATGCTAATAAATGTTATAATTCACCAGGGTATCATAAAGGTTCGAGCCATTTCATTTATCAAGTCGATTACTAAAAGGTGTTGTTCCACGCCAATGCGTTTTATAAGCCCCGTGGTGGAGAAACAACATTCCAAGACATGTGATTTGTTTCGTTCAAAGCAAGTTATACATAAACATGAGCGAGCGAGTCCAGGAGCAGGTGTTTAGAAGAATTACTTCCCCAGCCACACTTGGACCATATTGATGGCTATATTGGTTCTTATAACTCCTCAAAACCTTTCTTTTTGTAACACATTTATTATATTTCACTTATTAATTTTAACTTGAATGTTGTCATCTGTTTATTTCTGTTTTTCTGTTTTTGCTTTATATACATATACATACACATACACATACGTATACACATACACATACACATACATACATACCCATACATACACATACACATATGTATACACATATACATACACATACACATACACGCACACGCACACGCACATGCACATACACATACACATACACATACACATACACACGCACATACACATGCACATGCACTCGCACATACACATACACATGCACACACACACATATACACGCGCATACACATACACATACACATTGTGACGGTACATATTAATTGTTTTAGAGGACCGTGTGCAGTTCCAAATGCACTTAGCCCAGATGGGCAACTTGTTACGTGATACCTTTGCGCGACGGTCGTCGAGCTTTTCTAATACACACCTAGCGCAGGTGTGGAGGCCATGTGGCCAGTAGTTACGTAATAACTCCTCTAGTGCTGTTTATGACCAGGAGATTGCTCGCGGAATGGCGACAGCCAGTCTGACGATCAGAGAAAAATATGCCGGCGTGGTGGCTGTGGAAAATCCACATGATACGTGAGGTACCGCCTTGTACCCCCAGGCGATATTCGCTGTCTCTGAGAGTTTTGAATAAATAGCTAGGGTTTTAGAGAATTCGGAGAGAAACATACGAAGGCTGCAGGGGAAACGGACGTCGTCCACTGAACGAAATATATAAGTTCAGTCCGGGCGTGGTAAATATATTTTTCTGCTCTGTGTATAACCTTGATGTGATTGATGTGACTTTAAATATTTTAATACTGTATTATACCAATATTATTTAGACGGTGCTGCCGGTCATCTGACGCAGTAATCTGTAGGCTCACACCGACCAGTGATCCATAACTGGTTCAACAAAGGCCATGGTTTGTGCTATCCTGCCTGTGGGATGCGCAAATAAAAGATCCCTTGCTGCTAATCGGAAGAGTAGCCCATGTAGTGGCGACAGCGGGTTTCCTCTCAAAATCTGTGTGGTCCTTAACCATATGTCTGACGCCATATAACCGTAAATAAAATGTGTTGAGTGTGTCGTTAAATAAAACATTTCTTTCTTTCTTTCTGTAGGCTCACTGTCCTAAATAATTATAAAAAGCTTAACCAGTCATCCTAGAGGACCTAGGTAAACTGTAGGTTATTGTCTTTATTGTGATAGGTACCAGTATTAATTCTGTATTACAAGGTTATTGAATGAGTAGTTAGGGTTAATTAAAAATTAACCAGTTAGGAATAGAGTTGTAATTCCTTTATTAATTAAGTTCTCCTGGAAGCGTTTCTCAATTATCACACGTGTGGGTGTTGTGTCACGGTGAAGTGATTAGCATATTGTGTAAACTAGACACCTAGAGATTAACTAATTAAGTGATCAGTTCTGGGTTGTTATTATTTGTTGTTGTTAATTAACTACTGCGGCAGTACATTTGTCAGCGTAGGTTAATACAGATTCCAAAGTGTATTGTGTTTTTGTTGTGTTTTCTAGTGAACTAAACGTGCTATAATAATATATACTTTATATAAGATCTTATCTCTGATCATACCTAGACGAGCCAGCGGGTATAACTGCCTGTTACAGAGAGATCTAATAGATATACAGTTAGGAGAGATATTTGGACAATCGTGTTTCATTCAGTTACGGGTATTATAGGATCCCCGTGACACACATGCACATGCACACACGCATACACATGCACATGCACATACACGTACACATACACATGCACATACAAAACACATGTACATACACATACACATACACATACACATACACATGCACATACACATACACATACACATACACATACACATACACATACACATATACATACACATGCACATGCACATACACACATATATATATATATATATATACCTTTGCCTCTGTCTTTCTGTCTGGCTCTCTCTCTCTCTCTCTCTCTCTCTCTCTCTCTCTCTCTCTCTCTATATATATATATATATATATATATATATATATATATATCCGAGTAAGGATCAAGCACGCTGTTCTGTGTACATATCTCAGCTGTCTGGGCTATCGGGTCAGGACAATGGGTTAGTGAATAGATATTAGTGGTTAGTGAGAGAGACGTCTGTGTAGAGGTCGTACACCTACCCATTGTCCTGTCATAACTCGCTCTAAGTGGGGACCAATGCCGAAGTGCGAACCCAGTACCTTCCATCTTGATGAACGAAGACTGATCCACTACATCACTGAAGCGTATTTATATATTTCTACTGAATATGCATTCTTCAACCTTTCTTTAAGATCATATGTGGCTGTTATAAATTAGTTAATTAGTCAGTAAAGACACTAGTTTTGTTAATAAAGGCAGTAGTCATGGGGATTCATGCTGACCCCTCAGGGCCGTTTTTTGTTGGGGGGGGGGGGGGGCAACTGAGTAGTTAATAGTCTAAAACTCCTTAAACAGTTAAGAAGAGAATTTTCTTTAAGTTTCTTTAATGCTTTCCGGATTGTTTTCGGGGGGGAGGGGGGGGGGGGGCAACTGCGATAGAAGATAGAAGACGTACAATTATGAAAATCAATATCATAGTATGAACCTGATTTTAATGTTTATGAATGTTTTAAATCATTTACGAAAGTACATTTCCACATCTTCATTTTTAAACTCACAACAACGAAGATATTAACAAGGGTTTTATTTAATTAACGACAATTTTTTTAAAATATATTTATTAATACTTATTAATATGGTGACTAATACTATTAAATATAAGCCACTTCAATTAGGTTTTATTTAAATACTCGGTGACCTTTTCCTAATAGGGATGGGACGTAGCCCAGTGGTAAAGCGCTCGCTTGATGCGCGGTCGGTTTAGGATCGATTCCCGTCGGTGGCCCCATTGGGCTATTTCTCGTTCCAGCCTGTGCTACACAGCTGGTGTAACAAATGCCGTGGTATGTACTATCCTGTTTGTGCGATGTTGCATATAAAAGATCCTTTGCTGCTAATCGAAAAGAGTAGCCCATGAAGTGGCGACAGCGGGTTTCCTCTCTATATATCCGTGTGGTCCTTCACCATATGTCTGACGCCATATAACGGTAAATATAATGTGTTGAGTGCGTTGTTAAATAAAACATTTCTTTCCTTCCTTTTCCTAATAGTAATAAACCAATTAACCACAACACATCTGCAACAGTGTTTATTGAAACCGTATAGTTACATTATTGAAACGTTGTACATATTGCCAAACAAAATAAATGTCTGGTCTTTGGTCAGCGCGCGCGTCGATTTTGACCCTTGCGCGTCGACATTTTGGGTTTGTTTTTTTTGTAATTTCCCGCAGTATGAGGTTGGTTTTTGTAGGAGTAATTTGTGCGTTGTACGAAATATATATCTGATTGGACTACACGGATAAGTGGGCCAACTGGTAAACTTAGACCATACAAACATTTTAAATGTCAATATTTTACTGAATTTTATGTCTACTCTTTTGTCAGGAATGCATAGAAGTGCTGTTTCCAAATTTCAGGATAGAAACTGGTAGATATGAACGTCTACCTTTAAAGGAACGAACATGATCTGTGTGTAAAAGCCTTTTAATTGAAGATGAATTTCACGTTTTAATGTCCTCTTTATGATGATCTTAGATATCCGCTGTTTTCAGAAGCTAGTTTTTAATTAACGATTTTTATCCAATGTCGTAAGAAAACAATTTTTTTTGTGTTTTTAGCGATTCACGTATGTGTTTTATGTGCCAAAACCTGTTATTATATTTTAAAAAGACGTAAATGGTTTTTATATGGTTAATTCATGTCATGTATATATGTATATTTCAACAATTTTATGTCTACTGTGTATTTTATTATAATATGTGTTTATTTTAATAATCTTTTCGTCTTAGTCTCTCGTAACTCCATAAGGAGGGCCTCATTATTATTGTATTAAGAATGCTTATGCATTTATGTAATAGTGTGGGCGAGACTTTAATAAAATATCTGTCTGTCTGTCTGTATGTCTGTACATAATCCCCCTTGCTACTGCTTAGGAAAATATTTAGGGTACCAAGGCAGAGGAGGGGTCACCATGACCATTGAGGATGGACCAAGGCAGATGAGCAGATCGTAAACATCCTAAATATACCGACCGTTTCTCTGCTATCCATGCTTTAAAAACTAAAAAAGAAAACAAATCCACATCGCCGCATCAAGTATGTATCTTTTTTCTGACGAGACACCGACTTGTTGTTTTGTCTGATGTATAGTATATATTAATTAAACAGCAGTGGAATCAGAACCATCATAACGATCAACAACAAAAGCATTTTAAGTACACTATAGTAAATGACCAACATTTCCGGGCTTCGTTCGAGCGTCATGTGCTAGCTTGTACCTGCCAGTGTGGGCGACGCAGCTTTCTCCCTGACCCAATCCTTTCTTGTCGTCGACGAAGGACGTGGCAGTGGTAAGACCTGCGCCCAGGACAGGCGTGCGCTATAACAGCTTCTTCTGAACGTGCACGTTCGATTTTCTCCCGGATACACGCGATCGTATTTAACCTTGTGATGACGTCACAAATAGAGAGTAATACATGAGTGGCCGTTAGATACCATTTATCTCACAGCGAGTTGATTTAGAATGTATCGTTTTTAAATAACGAGTTGCGAGATAAATGGTATCTAACGGACATAAATTATTATTATATTTTTTATACATATCCTCAGAAACCAGTTTTTAACAAAATTTTAACATCTTTTTCGACTAAAAGTTGTTTACAGCCGTTGCACTTGTAGCTGACTTACGCATCATAGACACATGATTGTCAGGTTAACTATAATCGATTTCCATCGTGTATTTTGTCCTTGGTTGTCTTGAAATTGTTAACACACGTGCATGTGTTAACAACCATGTGTAACCAAAAATAAAGCATGGTGTTCTCAGCAACAGTGTGTAAGAAATATATTCGTACTAAATGTAACCCGTTATAGGGACGCACTTCACTGTGCGCATGCTGACAGCCTGTTCGTGTCGTTAATGATAATGCAAATCCGATTACAGTGTTACTTCCTTACCTGTTATTAAATTTGTACGTCAGTAATATTTTCATTAACTTTGTCGTGACTCTGACCCGTGCAGACCGTGCAGTAAAGGCGTCAAGTTGGTCTTATTTGTAGTCATAAATATCTACTTGTTAGGATGGAATCGGTTTCTTTTTACTGGTCTAGATGGCCTAGTTATTAGGTCAAGACTCATAGGTACTGTGTTCGTTTTCCAATATCTGCTCAAATACTGGGTGGGTGCGCACAGCTAATACTCTCTCTCTCTCTCTCTCTCTCTCTCTCTCTCTCTCTCTCTCTCTCTCTCTCTCTCTCATGTCTGTCTGTCTGTCTCTTTTAAATCGCGTGCCAGTCCATCCGCAGGGGACTATAAGTTTATGTCTGTCCGTCTGTCCCATATATAATGTTCCAGATGTTTGTTTTTCACACAACGCCTTGATATACGAAGATAAAACTTTTGTATAACTTTATCTCGTAAAGATTCTCCTAAGATTACATACATATATATTTCATTAGAACAAAAGGTATGTTTGCACCTCGGACACACCTTAGTAACAAGTTCTACAATTATAATGTAACTAGAGGAAGTTATAGTAATTACAAAAGGTATGTTTGTACCTCGGACACACCTTAGTAACAAGTTCTACCATTATAATGTAACTAGAGGAAGTTATAGTAATTACAAAAGGTATGTTTGTACCTCGGACACACCTTAGTAACAAGTTCTACCATTATAATGTAACTAGAGGAAGTTATAGTAATTACAAAAGGTATGTTTGTACCTCGGACACACCTTAGTAACAAGTTCTACCATTATAATGTAACTAGAGGAAGATATAGTAATTACAAAAGGTATGTTTGTACCTCGGACACACCTTAGTAACAAGTTCTACAATTATAATGTAACTAGAGGAAGTTATAGTAATTACAAAAGGTATGTTTGTACCTCGGACACACCTTAGTAACAAGTTCTACAATTATAATGTAACTAGAGGAAGATATAGTAATTACAAAAGGTATGTTTGTACCTCGGACACACCTTAGTAACAAGTTCTACAATTATAATGTAACTAGAGGAAGATATAGTAATTACAAAAGGTATGTTTGTACCTCGGACACACCTTAGTAACAAGTTCTACAATTATAATGTAACTAGAGGAAGATATAGTAATTACAAAAGGTATGTTTGTACCTCGGACACACCTTAGTAACAAGTTCTACAATTATAATGTAACTAGAGGAAGATATAGTAATTACAAAAGGTATGTTTGTACCTCGGACACACCTTAGTAACAAGTTCTACAATTATAATGTAACTAGAGGAAGATATAGTAATTACAAAAGGTATGTTTGTACCTCGGACACACCTTAGTAACAAGTTCTACAATTATAATGTAACTAGAGGAAGTTATAGTAATTACACAAATACAATCTTGGTTTCTTAGCTCTCGCTGTCTCAGCTGTGTCCGGTCATCAGCCAACCAGTGACGCTAGTGAATCTCACTTCAAGTAATTGCATATATCCTGTAAGTGATATAATCTTAATTATTAAAACAATTAAAGGTTTCTACGCGTTGACAGTATATCTTCTATCAGGCTCTTTTTGTAGATCTATGTATGTGGATATTATGTAAAGATAAAAGAAGAAAAAGAAATTCGCAAAGCTCTGTGGGAATCTTCATTATTTCTAAAATTACGTCCCGGGGCCATTTTGTGGAGACGATTTGCGGCCACACCGTATTTTGTAACACTATATTGATTATTGACGACCTTATATAAATATCAAATATGGGGGAAATGGGGTTTTATTTCCTTTTTTTATCACACTGTTTTAATATTTTGGCCACCACCGTTTGGTTAAAACTGTAAAAATAAAGATTACTTTTAGTTCATACCTCGACAAACATTGTTTTATTTGATTAGAAAACACAACATTATTACTTTTTATTTATTTGATCGGGAAAGACAAATTTATTATTATTAAAAAAAGATCAGGAAAGACAATTACTCCCCCCCCCCCCCCCCCCACCAACATTTTATTGTTTCTTACCATAACACCACAGAAATATTACAATATCACAAGAAACAACACTGTACCTAAAATATTGCAATGCATGTGTTTGCAACTAAACACAATTGCCTGATTCAAACCAAAATGGTTCCAGATGCATGCTAACTAAAATGGATTCCCGTTAAATAAGTGGAAACTAACCATGTCACGAATTAACAGCTGACATGAGGTCCCGTCCCATCGCCTGATAGATGTATCTCCTGATACGAGACTGATAGATGACTTTAAGTGGGTTAGTGTGCAAACAAGTTACTTTCATTAGGTCTGCTATCGAAAGGCCACACGCTGCCAAAGGACACACGGAATACGGGATAATGTCCGCATTTAATTCGTTCGTTGTCTGAAAGTATACTGTTCGGAGGGAGTTCGTATTGGTCACTTGGCGGTGAAACAAAGCATATTCGAGTTTGTTTAACGAGCCTCCAGCGCACCAATTAATCATGGGTTATCATTAGTATAACACCAGTGTTAAAACAAATGCATAATATAACTCTTGGTTGTCCGGTTTAGAGAAGTAACCCATTACTGCAGAACATGATGGCTTTGGCTATCAATAACAAATTGTTTTTGAAAACTTATAGAGTTTTGTATGGGGCCTAATTAACAGCTGACTTGAGGTTCCGTCCAGCCCGTGATAGATGTATCTCCTGATACGAGACTGATAGATGACTTTAAGTGGGTTAGTGTGCAAACAAGATACTTTCACTTCTCCAGTTATTTTGTTTCGTTTAACGACACCACTAGAGCACATTGATTTATTTATCATTGACTATTAAGTGTCAAACATTTAGTAATTTTTACATAATAGTCTTAGAGAGGAAACCCGCTACATTTTTCCATTAATAGCAAAGGATATTTTATATGCACCATCCCACAGACAGAAGAACTCATAGCACGGCCTTTTTATATGCACCATCCCACAGACAGAAGAACTCATAGCACGGCCTTTTTATATGCACCATCCCACAGACAGAAGAACTCATAGCACGGCCTTTTTATATGCACCATCCCACAGACAGAAGAACTCATAGCACGGCCTTTTTATATGCACCATCCCACAGACAGAAGAACTCATAGCACGGCCTTTTTATATGCCAGTCATGGTGCACTGGCTTGAACGAGAAATAGCCCAATGGGTCCACCGACGGAGATAGATCCTAGACCGACCGCACATCAGGCGAGCGCTTTACCATTGGGCCAGTTGTTTGTACCATTCGTCGCCTATGAAATTTAAAATAAGTTTCCTTACAATCAGTCACACGTCTGCGACCCACGCAGACCGATAGAGACCAAAATTGTAATGGGTGGGGTTTTGTTTTTCGATGTTTTGTAGTGTGGGTTTTTTTTAATTGGTAGTGGAGGAGGGTTTGTGGGGTTGTTTATATTTTGAGGGTTAGTGATAAAGACGCAGACAGTTTGCGTCGATTACAGATTGGAGGTGCACGGGATCTTTGAACGCTTGTTTTCAAATCAACAGAATTCAGTGATAATAAATGCTAGGATCACGTGAAGGGAGTCAGTTTTAACAACGTTTTGGATTCCTTAAAACATGAAATCTCTAAGAAAATTAATTTGGTCATTTCGTCTCCAAAAAGTACACTTCGTCATATCATCGTCATCTTTTCCAAAACACTCGGCTAAAATAGGGTGAGGCCAACGTGTACGTTTAATATTAACGTAACCCATATATATGCCAGTGTAGAGAAAAGCGGTGATTACTAATTAAAGAATGGCGAATCCAATATCATCACGAGACAACACACCTGTCTTTGGCTTTCTTTCAGTCCTGGGTAATAGCTCATTTCAAGATATACAATACTCGCTTAAAACCTAACTTCGGGCTTTGAGTGGATCAAACAATACGACGAACGGTTCACGCGTTAAGACCTAACGACTTTGAGCTAAAGAACCGTCAAATCTCTCATCTACCGAACTGTAAACGTTGCACGTGCTTCCCTCAGTAGCGGGTATTGACCTGTCTACATGAAGGTGATTGCTTGGACTTAGACTTGGAGCTAATAATGATTATCTTTGCTCTGCATTATTTCCTAATGCGAAACACAAACAGCTGCAGTTTCATTGAGTTACCACAATCAACGGTTATCGCCAAATGCCTTCGTGGACAGTATGGCGGGGAAGGCATTTGGGTTATTTCTCGTTACAGCCAGTGCACCACGACTGGTATATCAAAGGCCAAGGTATCTGTTTTCCTGTCTGTGGGATGGTGCATATAAATGATCCTTTGCTACTAATGAAGAAATGTAACGGGTTTCCTCTCTAAGACTACAATGTCAGAACTACCAAATGTTTGACATCCAATAGCCGATGATTAATAAATCAATGTGTCGTTAAAGAAACCTCATTTCAACTTATTATGGTAACGAGAGCGATTACGCCTCTGCACTTCGTAAATTCAATCCGATGGGCGAGATATGTTTGAACAAAGCGCATTTCCCTTCCAAATCCTATTATTTTGAGTTTTGGGATTTTCACCTCTAACATCGATTGTTTTAAGGAGTGCAATTTTTACCTCCTCGGTATTTCGTGAAGATATATTTTCACACTCTTTGATTTTTTAAAAACAAACATCTCGCAAAATACATTTTATGTGACTGTGACCAAAGGAATCGAAGAATGGCGTGTGGCGGTGCGAAAATGAAGGTGGATATTTTTTTCTAAATGGTTAAATAATACAAACATACTCCAGACTGCTGCTTTAAATCTATAGGTCAAGACCTCAAATATCTGTAACCTTTGGCGAAAGGCAAGAGTGTCGTGTAGTACATATGTGGCGGATGGGAGGGGGGGGGGGGGGGGGGGGGGGGGGGGTGGAGGCCGAGACAGAAATAAGTTCCGTATGATCGCTCGAGGTCATAAGATAGGCTACACCCAGCAAATAGAGGAAACAAGGAGACAATATGGTAATCAAAAGTCGTGTGTACGGGAACGTACAGAAGTCTACATTTAACACTTCATTACTGGCAATCGAAAGTCGTGTGTACGGGAACGTACAGAAGTCTACATTTAACACTTCATTACTGGCAATCAAAAATCGTGTGTACGGGAACGTACAGAAGTCTACATTTAACACTTCATAACTGGCACTCGAAAATCGTGTGTACGGGAACGTACAGAAGTCTACATTTAACACTTCATTACTGGCAATCGAAAGTCGTGTGTACGGGAACGTACAGAAGTCTGCATTTAACACTTCATTACTGGCAATCGAAAGTCGTGTGTACGGGAACGTACAGAAGTCTGCATTTAACACTTCATTACTGGCAATCGAATGTCGTAACGGCAGGTTTCGTTTGTGACACCCTTGCATCTCAGACTCATAACTACACTTTGATTAACACTGACTAAATATGTTTCGTTTTCCTTCATTTCTTCATGGAGGCGATTTTTAGCTTAAGAAAACCCTAATACATGTATTTACACTTTATAATCTTGTCAGTCACAGAATACATGCATATTGTGATATATAACGTTATATGTAACAGCCATTACTCGTTTAAAGGTATTCATCTTAGTTATTAGACAATGTAACATAGTTTAGGCTGTTATAGGTTTTTACCGTTAACATGTTTCTCAAATGGCCAATATTGGCGAGTCTAGCGTGGTTCTAGTTGTCTTGGTGTTTTGAGTATCTCAGGTGGACTTTATGCGAAACAGCAGTCGTACGCAAACGGCAAGCTTGGGGCAATGACCTTAAATAACTAAGAATCATAGATTGGTATATTTATCGTAATGTCTCCAATACTCGCAACACTGTAATTTTATCTAGTATTTGTATATAGCCAATAGCAAGTATAATCTAGTAAACGAGTTACCTTTCAGTTTCAACTGCCCCACATATATATTAGATATGGTTTGTCCATGTTTTGTGTATTTATATTTATACTATAATGTAGTGTGCAGTGTTAATTATCTTGTGGACCTATATCACTGTATTAATTGTCTTAGAGCTGTATTTCACGACGAGATAATTTAAAGGCGCATACAGACTGGATTCGGCGCGTGCGTGCTGTCCAACTGTTGCCTTTGATGCGTCTGCGGCTTTGAGCGTGTAAACCATATACAAGTATCTTAATGCGGCTGTGTTTTGAGCGTGTAAACCATATACAATTATCTTAATGCGGCTGTGTTTTGAGCGTGTAAACCATATGCAATTATCTTACTGCCGCTTGTGTTTTGAGCGTGTAAACCATATACATTTTATCTTATTGCGGCTGTATTTTGAGCGTGTAAACCATATACAGTTATCTTATTGCGGCTGTGTTTTGAGCGTGTAAACCATATACAATTATCTTATTGCGGCTGGCGACGTGCGTTTTCAGACGCACGCATCACACGCACCCAGTCTAGACGTTTTCATTGAAATTAATATATTTCCAAAAAATATTTTAGTCGCACCGCAAGCACGCGCTGCATTCAGTCTTTATGTGCTTTAAGTCATAAGCTGAACAATAATGGGACAAAAGGAATACTGATAACCTGTTTAGAAAGCTATTTATCTGATAAAGAACAGCGCGTGCTATTATAAAAAAATCAATTTCCTCCCATCAACACTGCCCCCGCCGGCGTTCACCAAGGTTCCGTCCTTGACCCAAGTCTCTTTTTAATAAATATAAATAATAGTCTTAGCGAAATCATCCCAAACATATGGTTATTTGCTGACTATACTTCACTGTATATAACTGTCGGCAATCCGGATAATGTAATATTTTAAAACAGATTTAGACCGTATTAACATATGGGCAAAACTGGCTTGTAAACTTTAGTAACCACGATTTTCAGTCGTAAACTTATAGTCATCAACAATCCTAGGTTTTTGTGTGTGGGTGTGGGGGTGGGGGGGGGTGTGGTGGGGGGGGGGGGGGGGGGGGGGTGTGTGTGTGTGTGTTAGATACTGTACATATATCGGAGTATAATGCCGTACACACTGGAGCTTTACATTCCAGAAATCTTAACACTGGGACCTTACACAGAAAGGCGTTGTCGATAAATCCAATCAAATAATAAACTGCCGATCCTCAAACCCAATACCTGTAAGTTTTAAAACCGATGCATTAACCACAATGCAAAGGACTGGACGTAGTACAGTGGTAAAGTACTCGCCTGATGGGTGGACGATCTAGGATCGATCCGCGTCGGCGGGACCCTTTGGGCTATTTCTCATTTCAAACATTTAGTCTATAACTTGGGCAAACAAAGGTCTTGTCTTTGAGGGATTCATATGAAAGATCCCTTGCTAGTAATAAAAAGGTTAGCCCGTGAAGTGTTAGCAGTGGGTTTCCTCTCTAATTATTTCTGTAGTTCATAGTCATATAATCGTAATTCAGGGTCGTTAAATAAAACATTCCATCCTTCCTTTAACCTTGACCGTGTACTCTATTTACGTGCCCATGTCGTATTGAAGGTTCAGGGAGGTCCATCCAAAGCCAAGTATTCGGCATGGCTAATAGCTGGAATTGAGCCACAAGGGTTCCTTTAACCACTATGCCATCCAGGTCGCTTCAAGGGACAGAAGGCATTACAGACATTGTCATGCAACAAATATTGGATTGGGATAAACCGATGGGTCCGGGAGCGTCAGATAAGTGGATTTATTCAACTGTTCGTCGAACACCACTGGGAATTGACTTCTCTAGGCCGGACAGTTATTTATGTTAGACTTGAGCCACGTCTATCATTGCATCTACATCACATAATCGCTTATTTGAAGGCAATCGTGGCCATTCGCGTGCGTTTCTCGGACACTTAACCACTCAACTGTCGGCTTTTATTCCTAATTATTGCTATCACTGTTCTCCTATGGACGCTCGATGTTCTGACGACAATTGGTGGAACACTGGGGAAATTGGCCTAATTGTTTTACAACAGTAACAACAGCATAATAAATACTATTGATGTTTTCCTTCACACGAATCACGCTAGTAATCGTCGAGGACTAGATATTTATGGGACAGGTCAGTCTGGCGCCTGAATCCCTTGGCAAGGAAGTGTGATTATTTATTCCTTTTTCATGTCACTTAGCGACACGGTAAATGGCACATACGTATATCTATGTATATATTTATGTTTAGAACACAGTAGAAGAAAACGTAAACTGTTTTAATTTGTAGTAAGTTGTAATTAGTTTGAACGAAGACATATTATATGAGGGGGAAAACTGACTTTTGGAGATATTGGCGTTATTGTGTCAATGTTTGTACTTTAAGTCGTCATTCGTGTTATTTAGCCTGCCGTATTATAACTGCAAATCAAGTAAAAATGGATACCGTCTACTGAGGAAATTCACAGCACTTAAATTATAATTTACAGATAATTGGTCAGTGATACTTTGTTTAAAAAAAATAATAAAAATCCAAATACACACACACACACACACCAAAAACCAACACACAGAGCGAAACGAAACATACATTGCCAAGAAATAACCGTCATCATTATCAAAGACGACCACAAAGAGCATAATTAATTAATAAACTGTTAGCGCTTGTAAACATTTCTTATTTTTAAATAATATGCAAAAACTAGTTTAGTATTATTATACGGTTTTTTTGGTCATCAATTAAATTGTTATTAAATGTATATCATAATATTCTTTACGAAACTTTCGCTACGAAAATAGCTAAAGATTGTTCAAGTCATGGGTAATTTAGACGCCTATACATTTGACTTAGAAATGAAGAACTTATGTGGTTATTTTGGCTTTAAATTTCTGCTCCACGGCTGCTGTATTAATGGTCATTGTTTCTGATATTGTGTGTGTGGAAGTATACATATAATTCTTTACTAGCTATTTGGAGAATACTAACCTGTGTGGCAGGCAATGCGTTTCATGTTTCATCCTCAAGACCAAGTATCGGGGACCTAATAACCTATATTCAATGTGCTGGGGTGTCATTACACAAACATTCCTGGCCTTTCCGTGTATTTAACTTGAGAGCTACAGTTACCGACATCTGTTACAATATTTCTTGCAGTATTTACACAAATGTGGTTATGGTTGTAAAAAAGATTATCCATTTAAAATACTAAAGATTTAAATAACTATCTGGAAATAGCTAGTGCTCTCCGGATTGTGGAGGAAAACTAAACAAGAATTCTTGTCGTATTATTTTCCGTCTAATATTTCAGAGGAATTCTTTACCTCATCTACACTATCCACTGCAGCTAATGTGTTTGGTATAATTGATGCGGGGGTTGGTCTCTCGTAATGCTATGTAAATAAGAAACCTGTTTACAGCAATCGGTGAACTGTTTAAAGCAATCACTAGACTGTTTATTGCAATGGTAAACCATTTACAACATGGCGTTTTGAGGTCATCACCTGTAATAAAGAAAGTCTTTGCTAGTTAAACATGTTTAATGTGACTTCTGAATTTGCTGCCATTGTTAAATGCATATTTTACTAATACAGCTGTTTTAATGACTAAACTTAAATTGCACTTAACACATTTAGTGTTTAGAATATCACTTTCTGCAGACGCAGTGCATTTCTGATTCGTCACAGTACGAACGAAGTCATTTGTATTGAAATGTGAAATACACTTTGGTTACTACCAACACGATGATGACTAGAAACACACCGAATATACAGACTTTGATATTTAGTATGTAACATTAAACATATTAAAACAACAATCAGTCGGAGACGTCTTATAATAGTAGCAAACTAGGAATAGTCTCTTTAAAGGTACTGCAGTACGTCATTTAGAGAAAATAGAATATTTATATTAAAAATGAAACAACAACAAAACAAACAAAAAGAACCAATTTAGACTCTCATAATATCATTGTCAGAGAACGTCCCAACTTGTAGGTCAGCATTCAAAATGAGAACACGGCGGATCTGGGAGAGGGTGCGTCTGGATTATATTTATTTCTCCTCTTCTAGATGATAGTTCTATCGTTTTCTATGACACATTTTCAAATACTTTCATAGGTCATCTATTTTCAACTTTGTATTTTAAACGTCAAGTTTGTGTCTCCTCCGTATAGGTGGGATTGTTTTAGAAATAACCTCCCACTGACTCGTCTGTTTCCGGGAATCAAGAGATCCCGTGTCAGAATTCTAGTCCTCACCCCCGGGAGACCCTAGACCCGCCGCTGATTAAGAAAATCGTTTTAAAGGACGTTGTCCGTTTAAATCGAAGTCTGTTGTAGTTGGACGCTGTAAGTTATTATAATGACTTCATTTGCATAATTGTACCTGATGTATTTACCACCTGTTGGCTGCAAGCTGCTGAAGGCTATATGAACCGGAGGGAATAGGTCGACCGCGATTGCTCAAACTTAGAGTGAAGGTCATCTAAAGATGGCGTTGCCAATGTCCAGTTTTCTCGGATGTTCATTGTACGAACCAGTCGTAAGGCAGCATGTATTGACATCGTGCGTGTACACGTAATACTAACGTGTCAAACTGTTTTAAACGTTGCGGTTGACTTGTCTAGTAACGATCATTTCTAAAAACAAATTACAATTGTTTTGTTTACACATTACGGTCACACCTTTAAAAATCAAAAATAACAATATTTCAGTAGACAGTTTTCATCGTTCAAGTCTTTTAGTGTTACGGAAAAGTAAAATATTGTTTTGTTTAACGACACCACTAGAGCATATTGATTAATTGATCATCGACAATTGGATGTCAAACATTTGGTAACTGTGACTCGTAGTCTTCAGAGAAATCCCGCTACGATTACTTAATAGCAGCAAGGGATCTTTTATATACACCATCCACAGACAGACATACCGCGGCCTTTAATATACCAGTCGTGGTGCACTGTCTGGAACGAGATACAGTCCATTCGGCACACCGACGGGGATCGATGTTAGACCGACAGCGCATTAGGCGAGCGCTTTACCACTGGGCTACGTCCCGCCGGTTGGTGCTAAGAAAGACTCGTCACGTGTAATACAAGCGTAACTGGCAAACAGACTCGTCACGTGTAATACAAGCGTTATAAACGTGGCAAAGAGACTCGTAGACGTTTGTCGGCCACATCTTGGATGACCGTAAATCAGAGATTCACCAATTATGGACCTGTTATTCTCCACAGTGATATATTCTGAACAGCAAAAGACTGTCAAGATGGATCCAAAATGTTCATAAGATACTGATAACTTTAATAGACACAAACACTAATGTGAATCGAACTAAATGGTTTTAAATAAAGAAAACTATATATATTTGCGGACTTTTTTCTTTGTTTGTTGTTTGTTTGTTTGTTTTTTCAAAATAAATACAAACAAGGGTAGATAATCTGCTCCAGAGATGTAACTAGGTTTTACCAATAAGTACTCGTTTTGAAAAGCCTGAGCCCTTTAAAAGGTCAACGCCCCACCCGGTAAATGTTTTGATAGACGTGATGAGAAGCCATTTCTACCGTTTGGTCTCTTGTGAAATGCGACATAACAGGAACCCGCTAATGAATGTATTATACTGCCGCTGAGAGTTACAAAGGAATTTCTTGCATTCTACAAATTAAGTGAAAGAAAAGTACACACGGTGAAGTACACTGTATATTTGTAGCCTTGCCCATGTGGCCTAATTAATTTCACAAAAACAACAAACACATCAGAATGCATGTATGTCACCCGCTCTATTTTCATGCTTTAGTTTAGTAATTCCAGTTTTCTTTCCAAGTGTTCCGTTTGTGGTGCTAAAATTAGCGATGGTTATTCAGGACATTTTTATATTGCGATAAAACTATTCACATCATATCCTTACCCAGCGGTAGGAAAAAGTAAAATATCTCGTTTAATTCTAACTTTAAACGAAGTCTATTTGTCCAGATGGCGAATCTCTCTATTATTATCCCCGACTTCTTTTAGTTTTTAGCCCTTTAGTTATTTTAAGTTAGGTTTGACCTTGTGTGATAATTGTGACACTAGTGCTCGTTGGGTTATAAAAGAACCTTGCCAGTTCTTCGATTAACAGCATGGAGCATTTATATTCAGTTCCTCACGTGTAGAGCAGGAAGTCACTGAAATAGGGGAAATTAACAAAAAGTGGCTCCATTGAGACGGATCGATCCTACGTCCAATCGCACGTCGGACGAGGCTAAAACAAAGCGGACGACGTTATTGTCCGTTGAATCAGTTTGGAGTGAAATTCACTTTCGTTTTGTTGCTGTCGAAAACGCTGGAGTGGGAATGGAACAAGTAATCGTTTAACGAAGGTTGGGAGAGACGGGGCAAATCCCAGCCTAGGGGTAGTTTAATAACCTCCACAGACAAATTGAATACTCGTATCGGCCTTAGTTAACTCACAAGTAATAATGCACTGGTGACCGGGGACGTAATGCACTTACCATGTCGGGATCAACTGGTTCCATGCTGACTGTAAAGAATTCCGCTGTGATCGTGGCTATATTTCAACACTGTTACACACGTGGCTTGTTAATAGCGTCCCTGCTCTTAGTTCTACTTCATTCTAATTACGGACCCGTAGCAACTGGTGGGGAATGCCCCCCCCCCCCCCCCATACACACACACACACAGCATTTAGCTCGAGTCGCCTTTAGCTCGAGTCACATCTAGCCCTCCACTACAACATATCAATAAGGGCAGGGTTAGAGGTCACTCGAGCTAACGAACCTTCAACCATTTACGTGTGTTAATTT
Source organism: Gigantopelta aegis (assembly GCF_016097555.1). Taxonomy (NCBI): domain Eukaryota; kingdom Metazoa; phylum Mollusca; class Gastropoda; order Neomphalida; family Peltospiridae; genus Gigantopelta; species Gigantopelta aegis. The sequence continues at coordinate 83,434,247 of NC_054707.1, read as the reverse complement.
TTTATCGTGTGTGTGTGTGTATGTGTTTGTCTGTGTGTGTATATATATGTGTGTGTGTGTGTGTGTGTGTGTGTGTGTGACTGTGTGTATATGTGCGTGCGTGTGCGCTTATTCTTTCTACTTCGCGTATCCCTACTGGCCCAAATTAGCCGACTAACAAAGATCGTTCACTATTACAGTTTTTTAAATGAATATTTGCTTATTTCAAGTTTCTTAAAGGTGCAGTCTTGAATACGTTTCTATTATTTAGAATAGATCATCTTCTTTAATTTCGTGCGTCATTTTCCGGTATACTCTGGCTTGATTCGCTAGTATATGAAGTTAAAGTTAAAGTCTGTTTTCTTGAACGGCACCACATTGACTTATTAATCACCGCCAATTGGACGTCAAACATTTGGTAATGTTGACATAGTCTTTGAAAGGAAACCCGCTACATATTTCTGTTAATAATATGAAGAGAGAACAAAACTTTACTTACTCTCAAACCAACACACGGCAATACAACAGTCTTGTATGCTGTATGCCGATGGCTGACGATAATAGGTGATATCGATAACACGAACGAATGTGTCTGTAGTTGTGTTTTTATTTTGCATTTTTAACTGGTATTATAATATTGTGAGGCGTGATTGCCGATTTAAAAATAACCCTGCATAAAAACTGAAAACGTTTGTTTTGTTTAACGACACCACTAGGGCACATTGATTTATTAATAATCGGCTATTGGATGTCAAACATTTGGTAATTTTGATATATAGTCAGAGTTAGGGAGGAAACCCTCTACATTTTTTAAATTATTAGCAAGGGATCTTTTATATGTACCATCATACAGACATGACCCCACGGCCTTTGATATACATGTGTACCAGTGCACTGGTGGTTACAGCGAGAAGTAGCCCAATGGGCCCATAAACGGGGATCGATCCTAGACCGAAAGCGCATCACGCAGGCGCTTTAAAATTGGACTACATCCCACCCTCCCAAAAACATTTTTGAACTGACTATGTTTTGAACCAGACAGTCTCTATGTTATTTTCCTTGTTAGTAATCACAAGTTCACCTTACTATGAATTTCGTGTGATTTATAGTGATCAACACAAAACAATTACTCTAAGGATACCTTCATTAATTTTAAATACATCATAGTTTTAACTTTTTAATATTTTCGATGGCAGCCATCTTGGATTTTATGGTGATGTTAACGCTACACTGACTTTCCGTCAGGATTTACAGCTAAGTTTACGGGAACTGGTAACATCTGTCATTCTGCGTCGTAGTAATACATATTTACATTTGATCACGGAAACACGGCGATGTTTGACATTCCAACGAGATGTAATACTAATTTGCATTTCATCACTGTCATATGATACTTCGGAGGACTTATCGATGGAAACAGATGTTGTTATAATGCTTTGGAAAACCCTCGGTGGCTATATAATGCATTCATCTGCGGCTCCTGTCATGTCGCATTCTAGAAGAAACCAAATGGTCAGCGCTTGCATATAAACCTTTGAAAAATCGATACTTTCTTCCGTGTGAACTGCGTATATTATGCACACTGAGAATGCTACCTGACATTTCAATTTCTTCTTTTTCTCTCAACTCGCCGCTTCTGGCAAATCCTTCATTAACGACCATTATGAATAAAATATATAATTTCAAAGAGTTTTTTTTTTTTCCTTCTTGCTCCGTGGTGTCCTAACTAGCATCGTAAAAGACCAACTGCTGAACGTCGGAAGTAATTTGCAGTTCAGTGTCCAGGGCTGACGACTCTTCGCGAAGTGAGCAATATTCCAAAAGTAGTGGCTGGGGAGTGGCTAAGTCAATTTTCTTCGTATGTGTGTGGTTCTCTTCTCTTTTTTTCCCTCTTTTTTTGCGGGGGTAGTGGCACTAAATTAAAAACAAATTTATTTAAACCCCCAGCAGAAATTCTCTGTCAGCGACCACGTAAGCATGGTATTAGGCCTAGGGTGTGTTCGTAATTTGTAGTAGGTACGGCTATCATGCATATTTAGAAGTCTTAAAGGCAATCGCATTTGTAATGCCTTTTTTCTCTCTTTTTTTCTCTCTCTTTTTTTGGTTTTGTGGAGGGGAAATGGGTGTTTGTTGTGTTTTTGTTATTACTGTTTTTATTTATTTTGGTTTGCTGCTGAGGATTCTCGTAATTCGCTTAAACTGAGCAACTGGATGAGAGAGAGAGAGAGAGAGAGAGAGAGAGAGAGAGAGAGAGAGAGAGAGAGAGAGAGAGAGAGCCATGTGCAGGGCACGTCGTGCTTGAACCTTAAATAGATATACATGTATGATTGGATTTTATTAATAGATCTTATTAATATTTTGGGAATATAAATATATTTGTTCTTTTTTAATATAAATCTGTATTTGTTACTTAATTATTTTTATTCATTTGCTAGTCAAGGCAAATACGTCTGGCCCAGTAACACAAAGAACTCGTAACACTTAAGTCAGACGTACGCCACGCATTATGTATGGTGTACGCCACGCATTGTGTATGGTGTACGCCACGCATTGTGCCTGGTGTACGCCACGCATTGTGAGTGGTGTACGCCACGCATTGTGCCTGGTGTACGCCACGCATTGTGCCTGGTGTACGCCACGCATTGTACATGGTGTACGCCACGCATTGTGTATGGTGTACGCCACGCATTGTGTATGGTGTACGCCACGCATTGTGTGTGGTGTACGCCACGCATTATGTATGGTATACGTCTGACGTAAGTGTTACGAGTGCTTTATATTACCGGGCCATGGTACATTTCAACACTACGGAAATTCGTTAAACCAGACAATTTGAGGAACAACAATACTGTCCGGATAAATGAGGATCCACTGTAAGTAAGTACATCAAGTTAAAGTGAAATTAATTAACGTAAGTCCGAAGGGTAGCTTTTAAAAAATTATGTTTTCCAAGTGGGTGAGAGTGAATATTTGTTGCTGTTGTTGTTGCTATTGTTATTTAATTGCCATTGTGTATGAGAATATGTTTTTTAATTCCACTTTACTATAATTCATCTGTTATGTTGATCTAATTACTTAGTATAACATGAGGCGAATGATGGATAATTATAATTATTTTGTATTGAAAATCGATTTTTTAAAATGTTTATGTGGATTTTTTCAATCCAGAATTATTTCTCCATTTTTTTTATATAAAAAGCTAAACAAGAGTCACGTTTACTTAGTTGTCAAACGCATCTACAAAAATCTCGATGACTAATGCTTTTTTCTTTCTCTGTCTTTTAACATATATTTTTTGTATTATTTCACGTCATATTATATTTGCAACTCTAGAATTTGATGTTACACAATTGATGATAATTTTTACCATGGAGACGGGTAACCCAGTAAGTCTTAGTGTATGTAATAAGAGTAGGGTGGGTGTGGCCCTCGCCCAGTCAACATTCTTAGTTTAGTACCTAAAACCACTATTCGCAATATAGATGTCATGAATGAAAATGATTTTTTCTTTCTTTCTAAAATGAGGATTTTGCAATTGAGTATGTGTGTGATTTGCTTAAACAAAATTGTGTTGAACTTTTCAAAAATTAAATAGATACAGTCGCCACTCCAACAGAGAGATATATCAGGTAATGATATGTTCAGACACGTTTCTGCATGCACTATAAACTATATGTGCACCATCTCCATTTCGCCGTCACAAGATGCCTTATCACATTAATCAAACACAGACAGAAGACGCTAATAAGAAATGTCTCCGTTTTCAATCATCCACGCTTTTTCAGTCCGCGATTTAAAGCATCCTCTTAGTTCCACTCAGTCCGCGTTTTCAAGCATCCTCTCTGGTTACTGGCGTTCTTTATAAAGACGTGAAAGCGAACTTGAGGCCCGTGTTTTTGCAGTGTCATGCCGTCTCCGTCACGCAGTGTCGTGTTTCCGGTCCAGGTCAATGACGTATTGTCTGCTGTCCGTTTCCCTTTACATGAGATAAAGAACGCCTGGTCGCGGCTTCTGTCCAAGGTTTTATGCTGCCAGTGCGCTATATATGTAGGGCCTATGTTGAATATTTCTGCTTTAAATTCAAGATTGATATTAATATAAAAGTGAAGCCTTAAAGTTCCAAGGCAATTATTTAACTTTTGTTATTTGTGTTTGTGATAAAGAACTGTTTATTAATCGATCTCACATAATAAAGAACTATTTATTAATCGATCTCAAATGATAAAGAACTATTTATTAATCGAACTCACATGATCACCAACTGTTTATTAATCGATCTCACATGATAAAGAACTGTTTATTAATCGATCTCACATCATAAAGTCCTATTTATTAATCGATCTCACATAATAAAGAACTATTTATTAATCGATCTCACATGATAAAGAACTGTTTATTAATCGATCTCACATCATAAAGTCCTATTTATTAATCGATCTCACATAATAAAGAACTATTTATTAATCGATCTCACATGATAAAGAACTGTTTATTAATCAATCTCACATGATAAAGACCTATTTATTTATTAATCGATCTCACATAATTATTATGTTTACTAGGATCGAACGACTTAAATCAACCATTCTCTGATTTTGCCCCTTATCCCAGCCAGTGCCCTACGACTGGTATATAAAAGGCTGTGTTGTCTGTAGGAAAATGCAAATAAAAGATCCTTTTCTGCTAATGAGAAAATCTACAGGGTCCCTCTAAGACTTGCCAAAGAGTACCAAATGTTTGACATCCAATAGTCGATGGTTAATAAATTTAGTGATGTCGTTTAACAAAACAAATTTTATCTTTAAAACTACATTCCCTGGAATATTTTTATTATTTGAGCATATAGAACAGAAAAGCCAATTACGTTTGGTGCATATATGACGCCGCATTGCGCATTGGTTTCACTACGCTGGCTTATCCAGGTCAAAAACAAAGCCAGTATTTTGAAAGTGGGATACTTTTGACGGGCTCGTACCGATCTTGGTTTTCATTGGCTTATCACAAGTATAGAATTCCCCAACAAGAGATCACGTGAGATTTCGCAATTTTTGAACAAATTTAACTGTCTTGATTGAGGGGTCGTCTCATATCTCCAAAACATATTTATATCCATAGAGGTATGGTACAACGCCTTTCCAGGGGTCGGTGAGTGGGGGATTTGCCTTGAAATTTTGACAGTGGCCAGCTGTTGGCATACGCGTTACATGTAACGGGGTGTTACTAATTACGTAACGCTCTGGGGTTAGAGGAAGAGGGTACTCTGTTCGATTTACGTAACATTTTTCAAGACTATAATATGCTATTTTTATTCATTAATTAGACCTAAAAAGGTGTTTTTTGGAAATGCGCGGTCAGTCTAGGATCGTTCCCATCGGCGGGTATACAAAAATACCATGGTATATGATATCCTGTCTGTGGGATGGTACATATAAACGATCCATTGCTAAAAAAAATAAAATAAATGTAGCGCGTTTCCAAGGCGCGTGTGCAGGGACTTGAGCGAGGTTGGGGTTATAGACTGTGTTGAGCGAAGTTTATATGGGGCCATGCTCCCCCAAAAAATACATTTTTTTTTTTTTTTTAAACTTGGGCAAGTAAGGGTTTCGACCTCCAATACCCTCTCCCTACACATGCACCCGATTCCTCTCTAAGATTATATGTCAAAATTACCAAATATTAGACATCCAACAGCAGATGGAAGGAAGGATAGGATAATTATGTTTTATTTAACGACGCACTCAACACATTTTATTTACGGTTGTATGGGGTCGGATTATTATTAAATCAATATGCTTTATCTTTGATGTCGTAAACAACCCCAACTTTACCCTTTCCAAACGAAATAATATTTATTTGAATTTGTCGATTTTATCGAGTGTCTACTTTAGTATATTTTATTTTAAAAATATATACATGATTAATGTGTTACTAGTATACAAACTAAACTTTGAAAGTTCTACTAACACTTTATAAAATATCAATTCTGAAATAGGAAGGTACGACTGTCGATAATACGTTGTCAAGATCAAACCGGTTTTAACTAAATATTCTAGTATCGTATCCTCAACCGAACGTTCTTCGTACAGCGCAAGATTTCTCTTTTAATTTTTTCAGACGAACCCTACAATTTTAAATCGGCAAACGCACGTGTTAACTGAAACTGACAGCAGGCTGTCGTTTGTGCTTTGCCGAGCTATGGCGGCACAGGCGACGAATCAAGCGTATACGTTCGACGATATCCGTTCATAGCGAACACACACAACTTTTTAAAAAGTGCATTTGAGCTTGTATTTCACATTTGTACATGATGTTATAATATGGTAACCAGAGAATGTAATCTTTGCATATTTAACTCTGAATATTAAAATTGTAACGCGCTACCACTCGACGTAAATGGTGGTTTTCTCGAGCATCACCGTCGAAACAGTCTAAAATATACTGACAATATGCATCCCTTATCGTCTATCACTTGTGTCGAGTTATATTTGTCTGGCATAATAACATTAAAATATTTCATTTTACATTTCGTTTTCACATTCATTCTCAGAAGACAAAAGAAAAACAAACAAAAAAGCCACCCGCACGTACAACTAGTATTTTCTTGCTTTATTTCGGACCCATCCCTTTGTAATACTTCCTGGAACAATATAACCGTAAATAAAATGTGTTGAGTGAGTCGTTAAATAAAACATTTTTTTTTTCTTTCTTTTTTTTCATTCCTGTAACATCTCTAATTCTGAGCAGATCAACAGACTGCCATGTATGTCAAACGTTCATTCAATGGACATTTTGTTACTCTTCCAGTTTGATCCTTCCACTTATCTTTCCCGCCATCCCCTTCATACACGTATACCCTTACTCGACTTTTCCGTGTCTTTCCATTTCATACCTGTTCTTTCTGTTCCTCACATCTGTTTCTCCCTTTTCACTCCATTCCCTTCTATTCCGTTCGCTGACCGTAACCTATATTTCCGTTATGTTATTATTTCTCGAATCATTCATATCGATTGATTCCTTTGGGGTAAAAATGAAATGAATGGCGTATTTTCTCCGAGGGGGAGTGTGTGATTATATTGACTTACCCCTACCGTCTGAGATTGTTCCGCTAACGTAATAAGACACAGCGGTGTGTGATTCTTCTTACAGTTCCCGTCTTGTAGCTCTGCCGGCTGCGACGTCCTGCGAGAACCCTTGTCATCCTAACATGACGGTGAAATCATTACCAGGCCTCGGGGGTGGTCAGCGCCGCTAGTACTTCAGTGGCGGACATTAGTTAACATCATCATTTGCGGAGCGAGACTCCACTCGGTGGAAGGTGGGGAAGAGAGTCTGCTCAAGGGATCAGAGGGAGTAGGGTTGATCCTCGGTCACTGGACCCTTGGGATTTCTATTTCCCGTTCCAATCAGTGCTCCGTGATAATTTCTATAGATGTTTAATATTACGGATCTGATTATACAAAACGTTTATCACCACTTATTGTAAGTAATATGCAGTGGCGGGTCCACGATATGCATAAGGGGCGCAAGGGTAGTCATGTTTGGAGAAAAGGCTGACTTTCTTTTTACACGACTTTATACATAATATATTTTATTGCAACTGAAATAGTCATTAATGCACCAATGGAACCCCATTTCGTTGAAGGACTCGCTGTTTTTGAAAGTCTACATTTGCAGGATATTCCACAGGAATAAGGCTGGTCCGCCAAATGATAACGACTAATAAAGGTCACACTGTAAGCTATTTAATGACGCCTCTAAATTAACCATTTTAGGTTATCAAACGAATAGGTTTCAGGACATCATTAGATAATCAATCGACTGTTTGGATCAATCGACTGTTTGGATCAATCGCCTGGAAGTCTAAGCAAGAAAAGGTTACATTTCAACTGAATGTTCAAATGTTCGTCTCCAAAGTCTACTCAGTGAATGTTGTTTATTAACTCTCTCTCTCTCTCTCTCTCTCTCTCTCTCTCTCTCTCTCTCTCTCTCTCTCTCTCTCTCTCTCTCTCTCTCTCTCTCTCTCTGTATGTGGGGGAAAGTGCATATAAAAGATCCCTTGCTGCATTAGGAAAAATGTAGCGGGTTTTCTCTGATTACTACGAGACATGCATACCATATGCTTGTCATCCAATAGCCGATGATTAATTAATTAGTGTGCTCTAGCGGTTTTGTTAAACAAAACAAACAAACTGTGTCTTTAGGTCACCGCAATGTCATCACAGATTACGAACAATTACGTTAGAACCTTCTATAACTGTGTCTTTAGGTCATTTAGGTCATCACAGTACAATAACAGTGTGTGTACAATTACGTTAGAACGTTTTATAACTGTGTCGTTTAGGTCATCACAGTACATTAACAGAGTATGTACCATTACGTTAGAACTTTTTATAACTGTGTCGTTTAGGTCATCACAGTACATTAACAGAGTATGTACCATTACGTTACAACTTTTTATAATTGTGTCTTTTAGGTCATCACAGTACAATAACAGAGTGTGTACCATTACGTTAGAACCTTCTATATCTGTGCCTTTAGGTCATCACAGTACAATAACAGAGTATGTACCATTACGTTAGAACCTTCTATATCTGTGCCATTAGGTCATCGCAGTACAATAACAGAGTATGTGCCATTACGTTAGAACCTTCTATAACTGTGTGTTTAGGTGCTGACAGTGTTATCACAGACTGTGTGCAATTAGGTTAAAACCTTGTAGAACTGTGTCCAAAGACGAGTAGTCTATAGCTGGGCGACAGCAGGCGGAAGTCACGTTCTGACGCGAGACTATTCGTAAGACGTTAAACAGAGTTAGACGAAGGCAAACAGTTGTCAGACTCCCATCATAGAGAAACTCGCCGGGATGCTCTTCAGTCACACACTGACCCGAGCAGACGACAGCGATATAGGCCACAGAACTGAGCGTGTTAGAACTCCAATCAAAACACACTGACCCGAGCAGACGGCGATATACGCCTCGGATCTGTGTGTTAGAACTCCAATCATAACACACTGACCCGAGCAGAAGGCGATATAGGCCTCGGATCTGTGTGTGTTAGAACTCCAATCACAACACACTGACCCGGGCAGAAGGCGATATAGGCCTCGGATCTGTGTGTGTTAGAACTCCAATCATAACACACTGACCCGAGCAGAAGGCGATATAGGCCTCGGATCTGTGTGTGTTAGAACTCCAATCACAACACACTGACCCGAGCAGACGGCGATGTAGGCCACAGAACTGAGCGTGTTAGAACTCCAATCACAACACACTGACCCGAGCAGACGGCGATATAGGAACTCCAATCATAACACACTGACCCGAGAAGACGGCGATATAGGCCTCGGATCTGTGTGTTAGAACTCCAATCACAACACACTGACCCGAGCAGAAGGCGATATAGGCCTCGGATCTGTGTGTGTTAGAACTCCAATCACAACACACTGACCCGAGCAGACGGCCTCGGATCTGTGTGTGTTAGAACTCCAATCACAACACACTGACCCGAGCAGAAGGCGATATAGGCCTCGGATCTGTGTGTGTTAGAACTCCAATCACAACACACTGACCCGAGCAGACGGCGATATAGACCTCGGATCTGTGTGTGTTAGAACTCCAATCACAACACACTGACCCGAGCAGACGGCGATATAGACCTCGGATCTGTGTGTGTTAGAACTCCAATCACAACACACTAACCCGAGCAGAAGGCGATATAGGCCACAGAACTGAGCGTGTTAGAACTTCAATCACAACACACTGACCCGAGCAGAAGGCGATATAGGCCACAGAACTGAGCGTGTTAGAACTCCAATCACAACACACTGACCCGAGCAGAAGGCGAGATAGGACACAGAACTGAGCGTGTTAGAACTTCAATCACAACGCACTGACCCGAGCAGAAGGCGAGATAGGACACAGAACTGAGCGTGTTAGAACTCCAATCACAACACACTGACCCGAGCAGAAGGCGATATAGGCCACAGAACTGAGCGTGTTAGAACTTCAATCACAACACACTGAACCGAGCAGAAGGCGATATAGGCCACAGAACTGTGTGTGTTAGAACTTCAATCACAACAGAACAGGAATGGAATGTCTGCTTGCTGTAGTATGAAGGTGGTTCTTCAGAACAGTTGGTCACTCAAGAAGATTTCAGTTTCAGAATGTTGTCAAAGTTGGGTGTGTTAGGGGATGGCGGTGAAGAACCATTGGACTGACATGAATGAATCAATGTTTAATGACACCCCTGCACAAAAATACACATCGGCTGTTGGGTGTCACGCAATAGGTAGGACATACATACGACATACATATGCATACGATAGCTACTTCATGAAAAGGGCATGGTGGCAAACGAGACGGAATTGTAATACACATGCCGCCTAAAGTAACGAAAGAAAGAAAGAAATGTTTTATTTAACGACGCACTCAACACATTTTATTTACAGTTATATGGCGTCAGACATATGGTTAAGGACCACACAGATTTTGAGAGGAAACCCGCTGTCGCCACATAGGCTACTCTTTTACGACAGGCAGCAAGGGATCTTTTATTTGCGCTTCCCACAGGCAGGATAGCACAAACCATGGCCTTTGTTGAACCAGTTATAGATCACTGGTCGGTGCAAGTGGTTTACACCTACCCATTGAGCCTTGCGGAGCACTCACTCAGGGTTTGGAGTCGGTATCTGGATTAAAAAACCCATGCCTCGACTGGGATCCGAACCCAGTACCTACCAGCCTGTAGACCGATGGCTAACCACGACGCCACCGAGGCCGGTCCTAAAGTAACGAGGAAGATCATTCAAGTACATGTTCTAACCAAGGGTGAAAGCAGCGATAGGCTCTATGGGGAAGTGTCAGCTCACATACACAGAGTTTCATCCACGGGTGTGATTATGGGCGTGTCTCCCGAGTGTATGACCTTAACTGGTGGTTACCTGGAAAACATTGCAGGTTCCGTGGACCTCTGGTTAGATCAATACCAAAATAGCTCGACTGACAGGAAGCGAATAGAAATACTGTGGCTTCACCATTCATCTCATTATCATCATCATCGTCATTTATAATAAGTTTGTGATGTCCTAACAAATGTCTTTGTAGCTATGTTTGTGGCGTCTTAAAACATGAAGTTCCGCCTAAATTGGTTTCACTTAAAAAATACATTTCGAGCTATTATAAAATACCTTGACGTGCAAAAGATATTGAATAATTGATAATTGGTAATTTAAGTAAGAGTTTTTAGGTAATGTGTAATTAACAATAAAATTATAATATCTGAAAATATGTTATACTCTTAATAACTAGAATCAGTGCATTTAATAAATTTCCCCCAAATGTTTTTGTATGAAGTGCGGGGGAAAAGATGAATGGATTGGCGCCCCCACCTCCATCCTCATCGTGTACACATTTTATTTATTAATATATTACTAATAGTCAAGTCCCATTTTTCAGATTTTTAAAGATTTGGTCCAACATAGATTTTCAACCTAATTTGGGGATGCTGAATCCAAAATCATATGTTGACCATCTTGAGAAATTACGTTTTATGGTTCAAAATGGCCGAAAACAAAATGGTGTAAAACTGTCAGTGCTGTAGCAATAAACCCGCATATTATCTCAGATTTAAAATGTGTCTCATGCTCAATGCGTTGCATCACCGTTTGGCCGGTGATTTGTGCTGTAAAGAACGAAGCACGCGGAAGGTTTCCCAACAATTACTGTTAATGGGAGGCAATCGATTTGATAAAAGTGTAAACCATTTGGTCTTCGTTCATCCTCTGTCATCACTTAAGTATAAGTTTGATTTATTCACGACTCTTGCGTTCGGCAAGGGTGCACTTTAAATAACGCGTAACACTCGGCTGTCTAATGTTGAAAAGCAAATGGCTAAAGTGTGTATACATTGGCCGAAATCGCTCGGCGTCGTTAAACCGGTCGAGTGTCAAGTCTTGTAATGCATTCAGATGGCTTGTATATGACGCTTTGGCGCGCTTAACTGCCATAAGAGTGAATGGCTGTTTTCCACCATCTGACCAAACTCAGGGGCGCACCTAATATAAAATAACAGGGGGAGGGACGGAGTAAAAACTCATGACACATTAATGTAGGGTCTTCGTCAGCTAAAGGTTCCGACGCCATATAACCGAAAATAAAATGTGTTGAGTGCGTCGTTAAATAAACGATTTCCTTCTTTGTCAGCTAAAGGGGTACACAAATGAATGAGAACTATTTGTTCAACTGCATCCACGCACTCACACACCCATACACCCCACACCCACACACCCGCGCACCCACACGCCCACACACCCCACACTCGCACACCCACACACCACACACCCCACACCCGCACACCCACACACCCGCGCACCCACACACCCGCGCACCCACACACCCGCGCACCCACACACCACACCCCACACCCCACACCCACACACTCACACATCCACGCACCCACGCACCCACGCACCCACACACCCACACCCCACACACCCTACACCCGCGCACCCACACACCCGCACACCCACCCCCAGCGACCAGACATGTCTATATGTGTGTGTGATGCCATGGTTATTTGGCCGTGTTGAACGCCGACGAATCATGGCTTCGTGTCTCTACACATGCTCACTAACGCACTAATTACTAATTGTATATGCTAATGTTTTATTGTTCGCTACACGAGTCCACGACGTACACACATACTAGTAAGCACATAAGTAATTACGGTTATATCTAAGCACTTAATGACGAAAACAAATCAAGATAAAGTCACTAAAGCCGACTTGTTTAAGAAAGGTGATGTCAACAGATTACTAGGCCGTAATACGCCCTCAAAAACAAACAACATCAGCAACAAACAAACAAACAAAAACAATTAAAAAAAAAAAATTAAACGAGTGATCTTGCTCTCTCACAAACAAATGTGCCGTCTAAACATTAACTTTAATGATCGAAAGCCATTGCATGGAGTAAATAACCCAAGAAGGTTTCCCCTATTAGTTAAATGGCATCGGTATTGTTGGTAGTTTTAGAGAATTAGTGTGGCCATTATTTCGCTACTCATCTATAAATGACAGAACTGCCAAAGATAAGGGACCCAGCTGAAAAACCAAAACAGGGGATGTAAGCTGGGAGTTCTTTCTGTATAAGGACTTGGGTGACAACCACGTACAGGGATGAGATGAAAACGCTGTCAGCTGGCCGAACTATATCAGTCCAATTGACATGGGTAACTATGTTTTACTGCTCTGTGGTAACTGAAAGGTATTTTGTTGTGGCATTCAAGTATTATAATTATGTGTATTCTTGTTATACTTAGTGTGGGAAAGACAGCTGGTAATCTATGTCAGACCGACTAAAGCAAACTGTAGGCGTCGCTTACCACCACCACCACCCCCCCCCCCCCAAAAAAAAAAAAAAAAAAAAAAAAAAAATATATATATATATATATATATATATATATATATATATATATATATATATATATATATATAAATAATAATTAAAAAAAATAGTTAGCGTTTTATAATATCGATGACTGGTAATCCTAGTCCCATGACTTGCTAAACTGTAGGTTATTTGAATATAATAGGTGTGGGAAAGACAGCTGGTAATCTAAAGTCCGAACAACTAAAGTAAACTGTAGGCGTCTCTTAGCCAAAAGTTACGAATAGTTATAATATCTATTACTGGTAATCCTAGTATCATGACCAGATAAATTGTAGGTCCTCTTAATATTGGATGTAGGGAAGACTAAGGATAATAATTAATTATTCTAAGGCTTGTTGCTGTTTTAACTGCGAGGGGTAACTATATCCCTAATGGCCAAGTGATTACGTTTACGTGTGGTGCTCAGCCTAGAGGTGGGGTGACACCGGTTGTAACAGGCCATGTAAGTGCTGTAACCCTTACCTGGGATTCTGTAATACATATTTGAAACTAAACGTGTTAAACTTGTCTTTTTAGTGAATTTAACGTTGGTTCATAGTAAATATATATACGATCTTGTTCCCCGAATACCCCAACAGCCAAGCCACTCGGGGAGAAAACTACCCAATACAGAGAGATCTATATGTACAGATTGGGATACTTGGAGAAATATTGTTACACCCGCTGCTGGTTTCTGATTCTATTGCCGGGGAACTGAGTGGTGGGGCAGTTGCCGGTAACGGCGTTGGAAGCTCCGTGACAACGACCAACAACTAAATTAATCATTACCTGTACAGACGTACGAATATTAGCTGCGGTGTTTGCGCAGAGTAGCATGATATACATCTGAACAACAAAACCATTATTCATGACCAAAACCATATCTCTGCACAGTAAAGAGTCAAATGGGATTTGGCAAAATAGTGACTGATTTTATGAATCTCTATTTAGTGCGTCGTCTATAGGAGGACAGCCACTCCGAGGAGATCCTTTACTGGACAACACTGCGCTCTAGAGAGGACTGCTACTCCCAGACTAGTTTAAGAACTCAAACTTAGCACAGAACCTAGCAAGGCAATCAAATTAAATGAATAAACTGTTTAAGTTAACTTTAACAATGTGTTTTGTCTTACGTTGAGTTGTTTTATTATTTAAATATAAACTAATGTCATTTGTTCTCATATCTTGCCATGTTGGTGTTTCCTATATATCCTGATAATGCCTTTAGTGATTCTCTGGTCTGAAACAACCGACCTATCACATGTTCCTGTCAGATAGAACGATATCTGTCAGCTGATACATATCGCAAGCCAGTTACCGTTCGTAATGTATTTATAGTTACGTAACTGACGCTAACTGACAGCAGATCGAACCTGATTGACCAAGCATGAAATACACACTCAGTATTGGAGGATTCCGTCTAAGATATATTTCTATCTGGTCGAGTTATCATAAAAACAGACGTCTTTCTTTTTAAGACAGATTTTGATGCAGAAATATTACTAAATATAGAATGTTTAAAATAGATATATTGTGAACTGATTTACCGTATAAATTGAAAATCCGCGTGTATTGTTGGGCGCCAAAGTGTTAAATTTACCTCCAGTTTGTATATATTTGTTGTTGTTTGCTAAAGTGTTGGGGTGTTTGGGGGTATTTTTGTTGTTTGCTAAAGTGTTGGGGGTGTTTGGGGGTATTTTTGTTGTTTGCTAAAGTGTTGAGGTGTTTGGGGGTATTTTTGTTGTTTGCTAAAGTGTTGGGGTGTTTGGGGGTATTTTTGTTGTTTTGTTTGGGTTTTTATTTTAAACCAATTTTCTAGAACAAGCCGATTGTAGTTTCTGACTGTTGAATAACTTCTGTTCATTCAACAATTACACATGCCACAAACCATCCTCACAAATATGAATTATTCTAATTTATGTTTTAAAACGAAAACACGAGAAAGGTGTATTACTACTGAGTAAATTTACCCAGACAATGCAAAAAAAACCCCGTCCGCTTGACTGGATTATGTTCTTCATGATAAACTGCAGTACAGACTGGTTTAAACACTTCACATAGTCCAGTGGTAAAGCGCTTGCCCCATGTGCGGTCGGTCTAGGGTCGATCCCCGTCGGTGGGCCCATTAGGTTATTTCTCGTTCGTTTCAGCCAGGGCACCACGACTGGTATGTCAAAAGTCGTGGTATGTCCTATAGTGTTTTTGAGATGGTGCATATTAAAGATCCCATGTTACTTGTAGAACAATGTAACGGGTTTTCTCTCGAAGTCTGTACGTCAGAATTAGTAAATGTTTGACATCCAATAGCCGATGATACATAAATCAATTTGCTCTTGTGGTGTCGTTAAACTAAAACAAAAACCCAAAGCATTTAACTTCAAATTCACTACATTAATATATTGTATCAATATTCCACCCACATTGAACTGACGTGTGATGTTTACGTGTTTCTCTTTCAGTGGACGTTGTGGTAGCAGACCAGAATGAGTACCGCCTGGTTCGAGATTTACTCAAGGGTTACGACAAACGAATACGCCCTTCTCTCAACGCCAGCCACTCGCTGAACGTAACCTTTGGCGTGGCACTGGCGCAGATCATCGACGTGGTGAGTCGCTGTGTGTTGTAGACCTTGTATATCACTCGATGTCTCGTTTTACAATGTCTTGTTAAAGTTTCGTAATAAGAAAACGTTTTGTTGTTGTTGTTTTCTTTTAACTTTCAGGGCCCCTTTCCACAAATCGATCTTAGCTCTAAGACCACCTTAAGTGCATAGCTACTGTATGCACTAAAGTGATCTTAGTACTAAGATCACTTCGTAGAACGGGGCCCTGGTGTCCCTATTCATTAAAGGTTCAGACACGTCCACTCAGAGCTTAGCCTCTGACATCGTCAGTTCCTAGTTTTGTTTTAAAGTGTCTACTGTCTATCTGGGGAGATCCTATATTACTCTGTCCTGATTTTGTTTTACTGTTCCCTTCTCTAGTTATGTTAGCTGAGTATGGTTCTTATTTATTTGGGCTGATTGAATAACAAAAACAATATTTTTACGTAACTTTTTCTAATTTGTCATGTTTGCTTTATAAAAACAAAACCGCATTTGTGATACGACAATTAGAAGCCCCGCCCTGTTCACATTATCTCGTTTCTATCCACTTTTACCTTGCTCTTTTCTATCCACGTTTGTTTTCCTCTTTTCTATCCACGTTTACTTTCCTCTTTTCTATCCACTTTTACCTTCCTCTTTTCTATCCATTTTTACTTTCCTCTTTTCTATCCATTTTACCTTCCTCTTTTCTATCCACTTTTACTTTCCTCTTTTCTATCCATTTTACCTTCCTCTTTTCTATCCACTTTTACTTTCCTTTTTTCTATCCATTTTATCTTCCTCTTTTCTATCCATTTTACTTTCCTCTTTTCTATCCACTTTTACTTTCCTCTTTTCTATCCATTTTACTTTCCTCGTTTCTATCCACTTTTACTTTCCTCTTTTCTATCAAGTTTTACCTTCCTCTTTTCTATCCACGTTTACTTTCCTCTTTTCTATCCACTTTTACCGTCCTCTTTTCTATCCACTTTTACCTTCCTCTTTTCTATCCACTTTTACCTTCCTCTTTTCTATCCATTTTTACTTTCCTCTTTTCTATCCATTTTACCTTCCTCTTTTCTATCCACTTTTACTTTCCTCTTTTCTATCCATTTTACCTTCCTCTTTTCTATCCATTTTACCTCCCTCTTTTCTATCCACTTTTACTTTCCTCTTTTCTATCCATTTTACCTTCCTCTTTTCTATCCACTTTTACTTTCCTCTTTTCTATCCACTTTTACTTTCCTTTTTTCTATCCACTTTTACTTTCCTCTTTTCTGTCCATTTTACTTTCCTCTTTTCTATCCACGTTTACTTTCCTCTTTTCTATCCATTTTTACTTTCCTCTTTTCTATCCACTTTTACTTTCCTTTTTTCTATCCACTTTTACTTTCCTCTTTTCTATCCATTTTACCTTCCTCTTTTCTATCCACTTTTACTTTCCTCTTTTCTAACCACTTTTACTATCCTCTTTTCTATCCATTTTACTTTCCTCTTTTCTATCCATTTTACCTTCCTCTTTTCTATCCACTTTTACTTTCCTCTTTTCTATCCACTTTTACCTTCCTCTTTTCTATCCACTTTTACCTTCCTCTTTTCTATCCACGTTTACTTTCCTCTTTTCTATCCACTTTTACCTTCCTCTTTTTTTTATCCACGTTTACTTTCCTCTTTTCTATCCACTTTTACCTTCGTCTTTTCTATCCACTTTTACTTTCCTCTTTTCTATCCACTTTTACCTTCCTCAACTGAAAACGAACTATTTATTTTTTATCCCAAAACTTTTATGCTAAGTATCTCTACCCGGATTGATTTTTCCCTCTCAGTGTTTTATGCCTCATGGTTATTAGTTGATTTTTTTTCTCCATTAACGCAGTCTTGCATTTTTCCCTTCCAAAATATCGACCTTTGTTTATATCTGTCAATCTGTACAGCCATCATCTTATCGAGGACCATAAATTCCTTGCTGCAAAAATTGGTTCAAGGAAAAATTCCCCTAATCGGATAAACTGACTTTATTTGTTTAATAACAACATATCTCCAGCGAGCCTATTTGTTTAACGGCTTTCGTGTAAATGTCAATTTTTTTGTATTGGTGTCAGTGGGTTTACACTGAAAGACAAAAGAAAACAAAGATTGTCTTAACGATACTCCTGTTCATTACATCATTTTTGGCGGCTGGATGTCAAATGTATGACAAAAGAATAACGTGATTTAGATTTTAATCGAAAAAGAAGAGTAACCACTTGATGACTGCTTTTAATTAGTCTTGTCTGGGTCAGTTTACCCATAGAGGGGATAGAACAGTCTTGTCTGGGTCAGTTTACCCATAGAGAGGATAGAACCGTCTTGTTTGGGTCAGTTTACCCACAGAGAGGATAGAACAGTCTTGTCTGGGTCAGTTTACCCATAGAGAGGATAGAACAGTCTTGTCTGGGCCAGTTTACCCACAGAGAGGATAGCACAGTTGTCTGGGTCAGTTTACCCACAGAGAGGATAGGAATAATCTAATGGGCTCACCGATGGGGAACGATCCTAGGCCGACCGAACATCAAGAAGCACCTTACCACTGAGCTACGTCCTTCCCCCAATTCAGAATGAATTCATAAGTCAATTAGGGGTAGAAATGATGGATAGTGTAAGATGATTATACACCAGCATCTCTGCCATTCTCCACTAACCTCTGACCTTTCCTTGACACTCAGCTCAGACAGCTAGTTTCTAAGCCAAGATGTGTGTGCTCGAACCTTCAGTTGGGTATAAATACGAACATACATTCAAATGATAATGAATAATAAAAAGCCCACTGGTAACCAGTGTAGACCAGTGCATCCCCCTGTCCTCTTTCCCATGAAAGCTATGGATGTAAAAACAATAAGGTGATCCATTCAGAGCCCTCTCTAGTCATTGGTGAGTCATGTCGTGTGATGGAATGAATGTCCATCCATCAACAAGCACAGCACGGTTGAAAAAAATTCTCAGAAGTCTTCAGCGATTCATTTGGTAGCGGAAAACCGCTTGACGACATCATCAACATATTAGCGCCAAATGGCATACATGTACGGCAACTAGCATTCTAATTAAGCAATGAGAAGTCGGCTGCCAGAGTGGTTTGGAGGTTCATGGACAGGACAAGGGAGTAGTGGAACTGATTACAATAACCTTCCTCCTGACTCTAGAGAACTGGACGCTTTACGCTAACACACCGAGAGCCAGTCGATCAGCGAAACAAGGGCCATGCTATGCATAATCCACTAATCGTATTCCCTGGTGAAATAAAACGTTTAGAACAGAAGCTAAGATTTTTTTGTCTTCCCCCGCCAAATTTGCTAATTTGGCTCACCGTTTTTACTGATGTAGATGTTGCGTAATAGACCCCAGCATTGACTGAAGCACTAAACGGACGTGGATTTCATTAGTTTTTACAGACAAAAGAGTTCCATTACGTTTCGTAAATAAATGACCAAATTAGACAGCTCTGGCTGTCAACCAAAAAAATACACTCTGTTAGATCTCATTGGGGATTGAATACATGTGTTTGATTTATTACCAAAAAACCCTTCCAGAATAAATCTTCAGAAAATTAATACACGTAGAATGTAAGAGTGCAGATGTTCGGAAATACATTTTTTATGAGCGAAGAACAAAGCTGGGTGACATAGATCTATGGGCACATGATTGCTTGTTAAGCTCAGACTATTCAGAACTATTACGTAAAACATAGTTTCATAAGTTCATGTCTTTCTTAGATCATAGTTAATTTGTGTAATTGTTGGGGTTTGGAAATGTATTTGTTTGTGCTTTTGTATTGTTTTTGTGGGGTTTTTGCGTTTTTGTTTTGTGTTGTTTTTGTTTGATTGTTTGTTTTTGTTTGTTTAGTTTTTTATTATTATTATTATTGAAGTCACTATATTAATATGCCTTCACAGTCTGTCTGCTGATATCTTCCAGAAATGAAACCCAAACCGAATAAGAGTAAAACTAGACATGTAAAACACTGATCTTGTTGTAAAGAGAAACATTTGTTAAAACGAGGACGATGTCAAAGTGTGTTAATGAAGTAACAATAGGTAGCATTAGGGGTGGGGGGATGTCACTAGTTCTCCTGGAACACACCTGGTGAAGAGACGATACGTTTAATTCCTCTTAATATTACCCCCCCCCCCTCTCTCTCTCTCTCTCTCTCTCTCTCTCTCTCTCTCTCTCTCTCTCTCTCTCTCTCTCTCTCTCTCTCTGTATGCATCTCTGTATATATACATGTGTGTGTATGTATGTATGTATGTATGTATGTATGTATATATATATATATATATATATATACATACATACATACATACATACATACATACATACATACATACACACACACACACACATACAGAGAGAGAGAGAGAGAGAGAGAGAGAGAGAGGGAGAGAGAGAGAGAGAGAGAGAGAGAGAGAGAGAGAGAGAGAGAGAGAGAGAGAGAGAGGTTATTACCAGAGTGTTTTTCGGTATCGTCAGTATCATATATTAGGAATAAAAATTGTATTATGCGAGCCTCTGGCGAGCATAATACATTATTTTTATTCCTAATATATGATATTGACGATACCGAAATACACGAGGGTAATAATATTTTATCATATAAGCTCAAGCTTAGTACGTGTTTTTGTAAACTGTACACGCAACTTTAATTCCAGTCCGCCATTACTAGATATTCAAATGATGTAAGAATATGTGGCACGGTGTATTTTTGAATGGAAATGACGTCAAACTCGAATGACGTCATTTTGGATGTCCTTACATCGAAATAAAGTTATACCTAATGTTTTTTGTTTTCTGAACGCTGGACAGCTTTCAGTGTCAAATTGTCATTGAAATGTTTTTATTTGATGACTATGAATGCATACGTCAATCATGGAGTGTCACCCAAGTATGTTTGCTTAAATGTCAATAAACCTAGTGCCGAGACCTCGACTAATTTACATCTAATTTGCAAAGTTGTCAAATTCTTAAAGAATGTGATCTGAAAAATATCACATACTTTGATTGCACTGAAAATGCAAGATATTATATGATAAATATATATATATATATGTTTATATCTTCCGCTGTCTGTTTTTTTCTCTATCATCGATCAGTCCAATACTGTCTATTATCCAGTTGAGTTGCGTTTTTTACGTCTTATCAACTGTATGAAATGTTGGCAATAAACGTATCGTAATTCTTCTTATGAATCACAAACCAAATTGCAGTCAGTCTTATCATGAAGTGATTCTCTTTGTAGTTAACGTCAGTTAATTAACTTAACTTGACAGCCTTTAGTTTTTGCTTTCATCTTTATGACGTTACATAATTGGTTTTCCAAAATTGTTGCTTTTTTTTAATTTCGAAATCCTTGTATACGTTAGCAATTAAATGACGTACTAAACGCATGGTTATTTTGAAAGTGTTTTAATTTTTTTACATATTTTTCAAATGACATAAAAAGATTTTCAAAAAGGTTGCCAAAAGGATGGTATGCTAAGTTTCCAACTTCCACCACCATTAAAATATATTTACGTAATTTGACATTGTTTTAGGAAACGCAACTTTATCTGACCCAATAAAACATTTGTTAAGACAGAAATCTAGTCGAATTGTCCAGAGTGATTGCGGTGCTAGTTGTCGCTTAGCATTAATAAAAATACAATCGCCTATCTGAAAATAAAATAGTTAATACATTCAAAATCGTAGCTCTGCACAAAACAAAGTCTAAAAGAAATCCATGCTTCCACGAATCACTGATATGTGTTTTGTCAGTAGGAGGACTGCCACTCAACTGTTGCGACTCGCCTCTTGAGAAGGGGTGGGGTGTAGGTTTGAGGTAAAAGTTCTCGCCTGACGTATGATGAGTCGCAGGATCGATCATTCTTGAGGGACTCGATGTTTTCCCTAACACAAGCGGTACATCAACGTCCATGGCATGTGCTGCCCTGCCCATGGAAAAGTGCATATATAAAATGTCGTGCTGGTTTGTTTTGTAGAACTGGCTTGTGTGACGGCGGCGGATTTCCCCTCTTTCTGTCACATGACCAACTGTGGGCTCGAAATAGGAAGTGAAATATGGCTTGCGGTTATTTTTGTAACATAGCAGGCCACAAGACATATGGTCTGCTAAGTAAAACTATGGCCTGCTGGAAATAAGACACCACGGGGTGAGTGAAGGGTTGTGGACAGTGTGTGGAAAAGTAGGACCTCTGAGATTTATTTTAGAACGTTATACAATTAAAATATAAGAGAATCTCGAGTTCAGCCTCAGCTAAATACAAGATGAGATGATCGTACATACATCGGTCTTTAACAAAATAACCTGTGAATGTTTTGTTAATTTTAGCAGGTGAATTTTATTTCACGTACTAGATCGAACAA
Organism: Gigantopelta aegis; assembly: GCF_016097555.1. NCBI lineage: Eukaryota > Metazoa > Mollusca > Gastropoda > Neomphalida > Peltospiridae > Gigantopelta > Gigantopelta aegis. The sequence goes on along the minus strand of NC_054707.1, from coordinate 83,411,859 downwards.
ATGGGCTACATTTCGAGCCCTGCGTTAAACAAACATTCCTTTCCCCCTTTCATCACAAGTAATGTTGGCATATCGTACTTCAGAATAATAAACGTAGAGAACAATAACTAAAGAATAATACATGAGTGGCCGTTTGATACCATTTACCTTAAAACGAGTTGTTTTAACATGTATCTAACGAGTGAAAGTTGTGAGATATATGGTATCCAATGGACACGAATGTATTATTCTATTTCTTACATATTCACAAAAACCAGGTTTTAAGCATTAAGCAATTTTTAACGTCTTTTTCGACTAAAAGTTACGCGTCACAGAAAAATCATTTTCAGGTTAACTATACGTCACAGTATAATCGATTTCGATCGTGTTGTTTTTTCATTGGATGTATGGCATTGGTGATCTGGTCATCACCTTGGAGCAACAAGTCGTATGTCTTGAAATTGCTAACACACGTACATGTGTAAACAAGTGTGTGTTATCAAACATAACGAATGATGTTCCTACCAACGGGTGTGTAAGAATAACACACACACACACACACACACACACACACACACACACACACACACACACACATATATATATATATATATATATATATATATATATATTGTAACGAATACATCATTATTCCACCTAAGCCTTTATAACGAAACTAATATTGTTTTACTAATAACATAAACATAAGATTTGATTTAGTTTCGATACATAAACAAACGCTCAACTAACACTGGATAGAAGTACACTGTGTTTACGTTAAGTCTAAAAGGGCGCCAGTATTACGTCAACGTAATGACGTCATGTTGGTGACGTGATCAGTGGACGGTCTTTGAATATCTATAAAGCCTAGATCACATTATACGACGCGACTCAACTGGACGGTCGCGTCGCGTCGTGGGCCACGATCGCTGACCAATCGGTCGTGTCTGAAATCCGTTCACACTATACGACGCGACTCAACTCAACTGAAAAAATAAGTCTTGTTAATTACCCCTCTTTTAAAAATCTAAGATGAGTCCAACAAGACACTGAAGAGCTCGGACTGCCGTAGTTGACATGATGATGTTAAAACGACATCGTCTAAAGTGACATGGTGTTTTGTTATACATTATTGATGCCTGTCCCGAGCGATAATTCATTCATACACGTACCTGTATCTGTTTCAAATCGAAATAATGTACAATTTACATTGTGTGCGAGAAGAGAGAGAGAGAGAGATGGAGAGAGGGGAGGGAGGGGGAGAGTCAGTCACAGGCGCCTTAAGTGAGTGGCAGGAATCTGAAAATAATACGAGGGACAGTTAATACATTACTGGAACATCCAATTGTTGGCACCTTCCGACAGGACTAATTTTCTTCTGATCATGCTGACCAGTGAGGTATTTCGTTCATGAGACAATACTTTCAAAATGCTTTAAATTCACCACTCGAGATCTATCCAAGTAATATGAACCTGCAACTATTCACTAGTAGGAAAAAGTATTTTAAAAGCTCCTTTTCAGACGACCACCTCCCATAATCGTGTGACCTTCTGTAACGCATAGGCCACTACTCGAAAATTATGTAACATTAAATGCATAACCTCTCCCAAAAGACATACTGACTAATATTATAAGATTTTTTATTTATGTCTGTTTGGTAATAATACCACTGGATAGAAAATCATCAGTTAAAAAACACAACAGCAATGATTAGCTGCATTTTAATTTATAAATAAATATGATAAAATTATTTTTAAAACATGATATATAACTCATGACAAACACCTCCTCCATTCCCATGTTTCGTAACACCTCCATGAAATCCCTTCCCCTCCCTACTAGAATGTTACTTAGCCTAATTCATGAACGGACCCTTGTACGAGGGTCCACTTAATCTGAGAGATGAGACTACGGAATTAGTAACGAGTTAGTATTTACCGGTAAGTATAACTGGGTGTTTGCCATATGCATACTTATCCACAAATAGGTTACCCCCACGCACACACGCACACACACACACACACACACACACACACACACAAAATTCCAAACAGAAAAGTAGCAAAAAAGATAAGAAAAAGAAGGAAAAACCCCAAAAAGACAACAAAACAAAACACAAATTAAAAAAAAAAAAACCCACCACACACTTACACACTAAATTGTCTAGTAACATGACTTACGGTATGCTTTCTGTTCAAATGCTTTCTGTATATTAGCAATGCTCTGGAATAAAAAGGTTCCGCTCAGGGTCCGAGGAGAGTATTTGAAGGGGGAAGGGGCTATAGGGAATTTGAGGCATGCTCCCTCAACAAAAGTTTGACTTTCAGGCGTCCTAGCACAGAATTCTCAGCCAGAGAACAATAACAGGGGAAATGCGAGCAAGATGCATGGGTCCCGCCCCCTCCCGCGTTCTGCACCTATAACATCTTCTTTTCAAATGTGATGGTTTCGAAAAATGACAACATGATATTTATATTTATCAGAATTCCGTTATGGTTTCCATGGACGCTTAAAATAATGTTTTAATAATACTGATCAACACGGCGTAAATACCAGCTTCAATATGCCTAAAATGTTATATCTTTAGAAAATGTATAAAAAGCAGTACAGTTCATTCTACGACTCCTCTGGTGACCACAGTTAAAGACAGAACAAATGTTGCGAACCATTCTGAATTGTGTTCTTCATTTTAGAAGAAAAAAAATCTCACATACCATGTTAATCAATGGCAAAAATCGTTTGTTTACATAGCCCAGCCAGTTTTCATAGTTATGCAGGTGGCGCTACGGTGGTGACTGCGAAGGGGTCTATTCCTCTGTCCAGAATAATTCCGCCATTGTAACTTTTATGTCACATGATGAAATGTAGACATTCCATTGGATACCGGTAGACATCAGTTGTATAGCGTCGTGTAAACCGTTCACACTACACGACGCGACAGTCGCGTCGCGTCGTAGACCCGTTCACACTATACGACGGCCGTCGTCTGCGACTGAACATGTTCGGTCGTGTCAAATGCAGTCGGGCCGACTGAAAATCAGTCGCCGACGGCTGATTTTTCAATACACACTACACGACGCGACTCAACTGTTGAGTTGAGTTGGGTCGCGTCGTATAATGTGATATAGGCTTTACGCACAGTTGCTTCAATGTCCGCTGATTAGGAAAGACGTGTTGTGATTTTTACTTGCAAAAGAAGTAATTCAATAAAACTATGAGTAGGGCGAGATTTCAGGAGAAAGTTAGTATAAAAATATTTTGAAGGATATAATCGTGTTTTTTTCTTCCCAGGGCTTAAGTATTATTTTATAGGTAGAAATTGTATAATGTTTTAGTAAATACGCTGATAGATTGTAATTTCTTAACCGTCAACAATTATTTCTACGTCAAACAAGGTTCTTCTTTTAGATGAATAGAATAGGTTAATTGGTAATAGTAATATGGGATTATTTATTATCTTACTAATGTAGTTTCATTCTGAAATCTAGCGATCTGACGGGAAAATGTTATAGTTCACGCCAGGGTTGTTGATCTACCACCAGATCTGGCGTATAGTTACTGAAGCAGAAGTTAGATTTGTCACCACCAGATCCGGCGAATACGGTTGTTTAGTTCACCACCAGAGCTGGCGAATAACTGTGTAGTTTATCACCAGATCTGGCGAATAGTAGTTTACCACCAGATCTGGCGAATAGTAGTTTACCACCAGATCTGGCGTATAGTTATTGAAGCAGAAGTTAGATTTGTCACCACCAGATCCGGCGAATACGGTTGTTTAGTTCACCACCAGAGCTGGCGAATAACTGTGTAGTTTATCACCAGATCTGGCGAATAGTAGTTTACCACCAGATCTGGCGTATAGTTTAATAGTTTACCACGATTTAGAGTTTACTTAGTAACCTTCACTAGCGATTTACTTACATAAATAAAGCAAGGACACACTTAGAGATTTAGAAAGATCTTTAGCTGAATAAAGTCAAAACAAGGACACACTTGGGAACTTAACATTTACTAGTATAAATAAATTTTACTATTTAATTATAAAGTGTATTTTGTGTTCATTTCCAGTTAAGTGTTTATTAATGGAAGTTTCAAGTTGATGACTCGAGCAACCGAACCCTGATACATTTTGTCTGTGTAATCACACTCGCAGGGTGTGTTCGCGACAATATATATATATATATATATATATATATATATATCACTACAAAACTATACAGTCAACCCTGTGTTAATCAGACACAGAGGGGAGTATCAAACGTGCCCTTTTAAAACGGGTGCATACTTTGTACAGGTTAGTTTGTACAATATTAGAAGGCAGTCATGTTTTATTTAACGACGCACTCAACACAGATATATGACGTCAGACATATGGTTAAGGACCATACAGAGGAAACCCCTGCCGATACGCAGTGGGATACTCTTTCCGATTACAGACATCACACAGTCAGGATAGTAGATACCACATATTTTGTTACACCAGTTATGGAGCACAAACTAAAACGAGAAATAGCCTAATGGGCCCACTGACAAGAATCGATCCTATACCGACGGCGCATCAGGCGAGCGCTTTACCACTGGGCTAAGTCTTGGCCCGTACTATATTAAGTGATTTGGGAGAATACAAATGTGGCATTTTACAACAGATGGCTGTCAAATACAGGTGCCGCAGGTTTCACTGTACTACATTTGATGTCCGTTACTAGTGTGACCATGTGGTATAAGTCGTATTGTAAGTGTGTTATGAGGTCATGGCGAAATGCACCGAGAAGTTTGCCGATAAACTCGACGGGTCTGAAACAATATTGACGAGTCCACGTCCACATCAATATACTTTACGGTAATGAAAATTACTCCGGTTGTTTGAAATGCAAATGCTTCCAATGATTGGCCGATACAGTTAACGGAATTGATTAAATAATCAACCCCGCGTCTTTATCGACTGCGCTTGTAGGATAGATCTAAAACTCATGTTTCTGAACTCCAAGACATAGTATCCTGATTATAATGGAATACTTTGACGTTAATGTCATTCATTTTGTAAAGACGGACGATTCAACTTTTTTCGAGTCCAAGCTCAAACGCTATATCCATACTATTCAATTTGTATGGTGTTAGACCTGGGATTCCTTTGAACCTGTTTGTCTGGTCTCTAAAATTTTATAAGTATGGGTCCGGAATGGTACAAGCATTCCGTTTTACTAAAATCGTTTCCTTTGAATAAATAGTCAGCGTCGAGAGAAATCACCGCTTAGGCAATTCGTTCATTGTTTTAAACAAAGCTGATAATAGAACGCGGACACAAATGGGATCTGTGCAAATCTTCGGATGCAGCTTGTAAACACGAAGGGAAGTGTAATGCCACTTTGGTATTCAGAAATTTGCAAGTCTTTAATCGACTCTATTAGCATGAAATGTAACTTATTGCATTCCATCGAGCCATTCTAGCATTTGATCCCGGGCTGATCAGGCCAGGCTTCACCAGTCTCTTCAAAGGTGTTACGCCGATAGCCGGTCGTTTGATTACGCTGTTCTCGCGAGATTACTCCAGATCGATCCGTGATTGGCCAAAATGACAACCGGTGTCTTTTCAAAATGGCGGATTTACAAGTCGTCTGCTATTATCTCGAGCGTCAGACGCTGATAGTGGTTTTAATTTCCCATGGGTGACAAGTAGTTTCAGTTTCCAATCAAACTTAGGGGCATATTTCCCAGTCTCTATTGACGATTTCACACTTGATTTTGCAATCCGAAAGCAATAGTTCGTCATGTGTCAATTTGTTTAAAAACGTAGCTTTCTTCCCTCTTTGAGCCACAAGTCGTAAAGAGTCCGGCTGTTTAAACAGTTGGCCCTCAGGAGTGTTAATAACCCGAAAAGAAATGGGAATCGGCCCTTTTTAACTCTCCGCAGACATTAGAATCTCTTACCGGCGGCGACCGTTTATTGGTCTGTTCGTGTTTCCGCGAGCGTGTGGCTTCTTTATTAACTAATGAAAACCCCAGAAAAGGCCGAGCATCTTTGTGAAGGAAATTTATCTCTGAAAACATTTTCTCTTGACAGCTCTCATTGATTAATTGTTCAATGGTTGCATTGAGACGTTTTAATTCCACAATTGTTTTTCTATCTTATAAATTTAAATGAGTTCAACAGTTTTTTTCTCTCTACCAGATATAGCGTTCAGTGTTGAGGCGCTCGCCTGAGATGCGATGGGTCGTCGGATCGATAGCTGTCAGCGGATTCCCGTTTTCCAACTCATCAGTCACAAATCAAAAGTCTATGGGGAAAATGCATACAAAAGTTGCCTTGCTACACTACCGATATGAGTAGCCTATGTGGTGGCATGTTTTTTTTTTCTTCTCTTTTTGTCTATTTATCAAATGTCAAATTAACATTGTCCATTCCTTGTATTGCAGCTAATCATTAACCCAATGATCTGGACAGCCAGCCTAAATAGCTGAGGTGTGTGTCTAGACAGTGTACTTGAACCTGAAGTGACATACATACTAAACTGTTTTTGCGAACGTGAGTGCAAACAAATTATTTACTGCTGGTCTAAAGCCGTAACTTGTGTGGCCGCAGTCTACACTGTCTGGCACTTAATAGACGTTGATGAAGCACTGCTCGATGAGCAGCAAAGTGTCTTTTATATGACATTGTACTTATCGACATTACAGCAAATAGAGCATACCAGTATAGAATATACTAGGCGTGGGGACGGGTGTTGGGTAGGCGAATACCGTATGGAACTACTGGGGACTGATGTTGGATAGGCAATCACCGTATGGAACTACTGGGGACTGATGTTGGATAGGCGAATACCGTATGGAACTACTGGGGACTGATGTTGGATAGGCGAATACCGTATGGAACTACTGGGGACTGATGTTGGATAGGCGAATACCGTATGGAACTACTGGGGACTGATGTTGGATAGGCGAATACCGTATGGAACTACTGGGGACTGATGTTGGGTAGGCGAATACCGTATGGAACTACTAGGGACTGATGTTGGGTAGGCGAATACCGTATGGAACTACTGGGGACTGCTGTTGGGTAGGGAATCACCGTATGGAACTACTGGGGACTGCTGTTGGATAGGCAATCACCGTATGGAACTACTAGGGACTGATGTTGGGTAGGCAATCACCGTATGCAACTACTAGTGGCTGCTGTTGGGTAGGTGATCACCGTATGCAACTACTATGGGCCGCTGTTGGAACTACTAGTAACTGGTGTCGCACCTTTTCCCACCTTGGGTGGGGAGTTACAGCATTGGTTTGTCGAATGATTTACCATCGATGAGTTTTCCTTTTACGCTGAGCTACGTCCCACCAAGTTCTTGCCTCAAAAGTCAGATATCAAGCGTAGCCATACGGAATGAGCAGTCTACAGCTTCATTAACTGAAATCCCCGACATCGGTGTAAACTCATTTCAGATAATTCGTGTGTGTTTTTTCTCTGCTCTGTGGAGTCACTGGAACAGTTAATTTTGAGAAACTGTCTATTTTATTTCAGTAGTCGACTGCGAAATGGCGCTGGAGTCAACAGTGGTGACTTGGAGCCATACTTCAAGTCAATGGGACAGTCAATACGACTCGAGTGTGGGATGTTATTTTAGGAGTCACGTATTTATTTGTTTAGTTCGCTGACAGAAGAGAAAAAATAACCAAGTCTGCGCTTTGATGTTTCAATTTCCTTTGCAATGACGAACGATCACTCGTTAAAACAGCAAACACGGTTTGGTGATTTGGTCTGATTTAGGTCAAAGGGGACATCGTAATTAATAATAAGGGCATCCAGAATGTTGTTGTTTAGCATATGATGTGACTCCCCCGCCATTTCCATGCGCACTTTTTAAAGACAAAAATTAAATATGTTTGATGAACCTACACACCCACCCATAATATTTCTGTGACAGTGTTATTCAGTCTACATCATTATGTAAATGTTGAACTTGATAGATCAGAGTGTCACTGACATAACTTACTCCTTCCTAGATAGACAGAGACCGTTTCATTCACCCCTCGTATACCCGAATAACAATGTATTCGGAACTACATCATTATGTAAATGTTGAACTTGATAGATCAGAGTGTCACTGACATAACTTACTCCTTCCTAGTTAGACAGAGACCGTTTCAATCACCCCTCGTATACCCTAATTACAATGTATTCGGAACTACATCATTATGTAAATGTTGAACTTGATAGATCAGAGTGTCACTGACATAACTTACTCCTTCCTAGTTAGACAGAGACCGTTTCAATCACCCCTCGTATACCCGAATTACAATGTATTCGGAACTACATCATTATTTACTGGTTCATTTGTTTGTTTTATTCGAGGTTTTTTGTGGCTTTTTGGTGGTGGGTTTTTTGGGTGTGTTTGTTTTTACTTTGTTTGTTTTGTTGATGGTTCTTTTTCTTGTTATTTATTTTTGTTGTTTTATTATTATTATTTTTTAAACTGGGTGTTTGCTTTTTTCTATAAAATGTACTGATCATGTGATATATATATTTTTAGAGCCATAACATATATCTTTAATTCTTTTTTAAATATTAGTTAAGAGTTTTGTGTTCTTAACGGCGTTATGGAAATATCTCTCACAAGAGAACTTTATTCACTCAGAATACCATCGGTGTTACATTTGAGGTGGTTTACAAAAAGTTCTGCAGCAAGTATACTGCTTAAAAGAATAATAAAATCAAACATTCAAATAATTAAATAAATAAATGTACATAGCTAATCACTTTCAAACATGTACACAATAATATACTGGTAATATAGACAAACTTACAACTCAGTAACTTACGAATTATAAATGTTTTTAAACACGTTGTTAATCAAATTAATAAATGTACACAATTTCTTTATATTTGATATATTGGGGGAGTTAAATAGCTGACGTTAAAGGGACATTCCTGACTTTTCCGCATTGTAAGATATTTCTCTTAAAGGGACATTCCTGACTTTTCCGCATTGTAAGATGTTTCCGACTAATAAAATATTTCTACGATCAAACTTACATATTAAATATATTTTCTTGTTTAGAATATCAGTATCTGTATATTCAATGTGTTTCTGGTCGTCTTAATATTTGTAAGAAGCCCAAACTGGATTTTGTCTTCAAATAATTTGACCTAATACAAATAAAAGAACAATCAGAAACACGTTTAATATACAGCCACTAATATTATATGCAGAAAAATATTTTTAATATGTAATTACAATCGTTAAAAAGTCTCTGTTAGTCGATAACATCTTAAAAAGTGCAGCAAACTCAGGAATGTTCCTTTAACCTAAAGGTGTGGGTTTAATATAAAAAAGTGTCTTTAGATGTGTATTTCTTTCATTAGTAAAATGGGGACACTAAAATAAATAATGGAACTCATCACCAAATGCAATGTTACAGAGAGGACATATTCTATCTGTTTTCCAATATTCTGCCATCAGCGTTTTCAATCGGTAGATAATGATTGCTTGTTCTGAAACGACTAACAATAATGCGACGTGTTTCAGGCAAGTATAGAAGGTAGTTTTCACATTCATGTTTTGTTTTAAATATTCTGTAGGTAATGCATTTTGGATAAGAGTTTATGTTATCATTCCAAGCGTGTAGGTACTGATCTCTTAGTCAATCAGAAACTGTACGAATAAAAGCTTTTTTAATTTAAAATGTTTTGATTTAACCAGTAATTACCCAAACCTAGTTTATTTAGAGTGTCATGTATATGTATTAACCATACTGAACATTTTCACTTATCATAATTCTATACAGTATAGCTGATATGGTTTATGCCTTTCCGGTGATCAACGTGGCCCAAATATTTAGCATCCTAAGTTGTATCACCATATCTAATGGAAAAGCTCCTAATTCTCCTTAACTCATGGACAGTGGTGTATTCTTTCTTAGCCTCAATATATCTCCTAAACAATTTAACTGTATTTGTTCAATGTTTTGATTATTACCAAAGCCCCAAATTTCCAAAGCATATAAAAGGATAGGGACAGTAGTACTTTTAAAAATTCGTAATTTAATATCTATAGGTAAATTTAGATTCCTAGTTCTAATATTTAGTAAAGTCCTTTTAGCCTGCGAGATAAGAGACTGTTTTGCTTGGATAAACGATCCAGTTCTTGTAAATAGTATTTCTAGGTATTTATAACTATCAGCAATATCTAATTTTTGTATCTTTGATGTAGAAAAACATGTTTTTGTGTTGTTTTGAGTGAAAGATAATTATTTTTGATTCTTGATAATTATATACTTTTAGTTTCCAATTATCGCAGTATTCTAACAAAACAAAGTTTAATGAGTTTTGTAGGTCGTCCGACGATTCTGCTAAGATAACTGTATCATCAGCGTAAAGTAGCAATTATTATTACATACCCATTAAATCTTACTATATAAATACAGTACTGAATACAAAAATGAAATACACTTTTCCTTATTCAACTCAACTGCCGGAACTATGCCGTATTCAACGCTACTATTTATAGCACACGGTTACCGGGAATGCGCTTAACGATATGTAAACAAAGTTGGTGCTTGGTTTGAATTTCCTATTAAAGCAGTTAACCGTTATGCATGTTTAAAATGCTATTTTGTGGAATATTTGAAATGAAAACAGACAAAAACGGTGACGAATATTTACAATTTCATGAGCGCGATACCAAAATTAAGAGACGGGAACACTACTCACCAACGACCTTTTAATGCACGATTAAGGTCGACGACAGTCACTTTTTGGACCCTTGTTTTGGCTTCGTACACAATAAATAAAACATATCCAACGGTAATTTTGTGATATGATATATTTGACAAAAGGTACTTTTTATTTATTTCATCTTTTAAAACTTAAAATTAATATTTTGTCCAGAATTAGGAAAAGACAAAAAAAAATACCGATCTGCAAATAGCGCTGTCTGCTTGTAAAAGAAATTTGACAGGGTCACGGTTAGTAGACTAGTTTTTATTTTAATGTGGCGAAGCATTGTAATAATATAGCTAATTTTGAATTTAAATGACGTCAGTATTCCAATGACGTCACTTTGCATCTCCTTACAATAACCATAAACTCAGTACATGACGTTTCCTTTTTAAGAATATTGGAATAATTCCGATGCAAAGTTGCTATTGAATTTTTTTTTTTAACATTACTAATGCACCTGAATGTGTTTGAACAAAAACTTGTGATTAAAAAATTGTACCTTTTACGAAATATGGATTTCAAGTGAAATTACGGTAAGATATACTATATTTATTGTGTACGAAGCCAAAACAAGGGTGCTAAAAATTACTGTCGTCGACTTTAGTTATTTATTGTTTAAATAGAACTATATTCCTATGTGTAATAATTAGTGGTTCATCGGTCCGCGTAGTAACACAGCTGACCTAGTTATGTAAATTGAGAAATCTCCGTCATTAGCTAGCAGTGTTACAGTGCTGTCCGGTGTATCGGTGCACCTAAGCATTCAAGGACCATTTTCTATGTGAACACTGTGAAATACTTAATAAAATTTGTCTCTCACCAATGAAGCAGTACATAATCTGAAATACACTACAAATTGTTTTATGTCTGTAGTAAATAAACATTTTAAAATGGTGCTTAAATATAGGCACCCCCTTGTATCCAAAACGATTTGCATGTCCGGTGATTCGGCGCAGTAGATGTGGATCGTTGACCCCGCTATTTATAGACCGCCCATGACCCCACTTTAGCCCATAAACGCTACACTATTGTCCCAAAATTATTTTAGTACTTTTTTGTTTTGTCTTGTTAAAAATATTATTATAAAAATGAACGATCACACATGACCCATCTCATGATCAGTTTCGGAATCGTTTTCTTGAGTGGCACAGTACTACAGATGTATACATGTTCATTGTCATGCATGGCTAAGATGCCTACATGGATTTAATTTTTCTCGGGTAGATTGTGCACATACCTGGATCTTATTTTGCTTTTATTTTTTTTATAACAATGTGACAATTGTGAACTGGAATGACTGTCAATTAACGTGTAAAATTTTCGTTTTGTATGCATTTGTCTGTGTTTTCCTTTTCAGTTTAAATAAAAATAATCGAAGAAAAATAATTACATTTATACTCTTTGCTATAATTTTAAAAATGCGGGAAAGGTGTTTTCAGACTGGTTTTAACATTCTTAACATCAATAAGCTGACCTACTTCGCGTTTATATACACGAAAACAGGTGAATGATTTATTTTGAAATTATGATATAATTATTGATAATTCTTTTTTCTTTTTTTTAATTGCACCCTTAACAATAAATATGTTGATACTTTATTAACCATTGAAAAAGAAATTGAACTTTAATTCGATAAAAACACCGACAACATGACAACTTCCTAAGCATACTTGAGCAAAATACCAAGTGCGCCGAATGACCGGACGCGCCGATACACCGGACACGGTTGTACAATTTTTTAACTATTATTTAGAAACAAAATTCCAATTCGGGGTTTCCTGCAGGAAATACACTCATGGAATACAGAAATCAGAAAACCACATATATGTAGTTTTGTCTATTTATATATAGATCGGTATTGTTATGTTCGTACTCTAATTTAACCCCCTTTACATTGTTCACCCTGCCCCCTATTTAGGTGGCAATGTTTGCAGAACTACTAGTAGATCTTCTAAATCATTTAAATATATAGCGAATAGACGTACACCATTCAGACATAAAAATAGGCAGAATATTCGTTATTGTGACTAACACACGATTTAGTACCTTGATACATTTTGTAGACAGTTGTAAGAATTTAGCGTTTACATCTAGACAGAACATAACAGACCTTGCCGTCTATCGCTTCCGCTCCCCGTCATTCTCCACTGAGGCACGTTCACGGAGTCAGGTTAGATCCCATTAGCATGTGAATTTAACATGGTATCAAACCTACAACAGATTAAATGACTTCTTATAATAATCTAAGTTAGGTATCAAACCTACAACAGATTAAATGACTTCTTATAATAATCTAAGTTAGGTATCAAACCTACAACAGATTAAATGACTTCTTATAATAATCTAAGTTAGGTATCAAACTTACAACAGCTTAAATGACTTCTTATAATAATCTAAGTTAGGTATGAAAACTACAACAGATTAAATGACTTCTTATAATAATCTAAGTTAGGTATGAAAACTACAACAGATTAAATGACTTCTTATAATAATCTAAGTTAGGTATCAAACCTACAACAGATTAAATGACTTCTTATAATAATCTAAGTTAGGTATCAAACTTACAACAGCTTAAATGACTTCTTATAATAATCTAAGTTAGGTATGAAAACTACAACAGATTAAATGACTTCTTATAATAATCTAAGTTAGGTATGAAAACTACAACAGATTAAATGACTTCTTATAATAATCTAAGTTAGGTATCAAACCTACAACAGATTAAATGACTTCTTATAATAATCTAAGTTAGGTATCAAACTTACAACAGCTTAAATGACTTCTTATAATAATCTAAGTTAGGTATGAAAACTACAACAGATTAAATGACTTCTTATAATAATCTAAGTTAGGTATGAAAACTACAACAGATTAAATGACTTCTTATAATAATCTAAGTTAGGTATCAAACCTACAACAGATTAAATGACTTCTTATAATAATCTAAGTTAGGTATCAAACTTACAACAGCTTAAATGACTTCTTATAATAATCTAAGTTAGGTATGAAAACTACAACAGATTAAATGACTTCTTATAATAATCTAAGTTAGGTATGAAAACTACAACAGATTAAATGACTTCTTATAATAATCTAAGTTAGGTATCAAACCTACAACAGATTAAATGACTTCTTATAATAATCTAAGTTAGGTATCAAACTTACAACAGCTTAAATGACTTCTTATAATAATCTAAGTTAGGTATGAAAACTACAACAGATTAAATGACTTCTTATAATAATCTAAGTTAGGTATCAAACCTACAACAGATTAAATGACTTCTTATAATAATCTAAGTTAGGTATCAAACTTACAACAGCTTAAATGACTTCTTATAATAATCTAAGTTAGGTATGAAAACTACAACAGATTAAATGACTTCTTATAATAATCTAAGTTAGGTATGAAAACTACAACAGATTAAATGACTTCTTATAATAATCTAAGTTAGGTATCAAAACTACAACAGATTAAATGACTTTAGACAGTGTATTAAATCCATTGATTAGTCTGAGCAAATATTTGTCTTTTGCATTTCAGTGAGTACAACTGGGATTTCAGTATACAATATCTATTATAGCTACATTGTTTGATTAGCTAACAGCTCTTGAGTACATATGTACGTAATTGATTTACACGTGACATTAGATATAAACCCAGTAAGATCAACACACTGCGAAACAGTCGTCGTAATGGCGTCTCTAGGTAATTACGTATATGTAATTTGAATGATCCGTTATGAGTAGTGCAGTGAGTAGGTGTACGCTTATTGAAATACTCATTAAATACACGCTGACAAAGTACTACTTACCTGAAGAGAGTTTCGGTGAATCATTATTAACAATACAGAGGTGAATGTGCATGTGCTGATTTATCCCTCGGACACACAATGTCTGTGAATATGATATTGTCTCCTTCGATATTAATGAAATAATGAATTTGATTTATTGACTTTATAGATTAATGAAATTAGCTCCATATGTGTCGTTCGTAAGCACATATATCTACAAGAAACTAGCTTCCAGTGTTTACTAATTAAAGAAATTAACATGAACAAAAGCATACTGTGAGAATGCTATACCAGCGGCCGTTAGATTCCATTTACGTCCCACCCGCACTCTGCCCTGCAAATATATATCAGGTTACTACGTTTTGATATCGTGGTTATTTGGCGAGGTTTAGATAACTGTGTAACAGGCGAGCTTCTACGAGCATGTTACACCGTTATCGAACCGAGCTTATCGACTGGATGCCCACAAATACAAGAAGGGGTATCTGGCACATGTTGTACAAATTTGTGACCATTCAAATCACTGGTACCCAAATAGAGTCGGCTATGTAGAATCTGTTGCCATCTATCACCTTCATGGAAATACAATGGAACAGCAGGGTCTTGTTTGTCCATTTGTATTTTAAACAATTTTAGTGAAGAAGAATTTCTAATATCAGGCAACAGATTGTTTCATAATTTTACTGCAGAAGGAAAGAAGGAGTTCGAAAACAATTTTGTTCGACAGAAATATGTTTGTAGATTCTCCGCATTACGTGTATGGTATTCATTACGTTCTGCAGTAGAGCGAGGTAGCTGTAAGGTTAAAAAGGTTGGTAGCATGTTATTTGAAAGTTTATATATCATACACAGTTTGTGAGGCTTCCTCCTTTCTAGTAAAGGTATGAAACCGGTTTCTCTATATAACAGTTGGTGAGATGTTCCTATAACAGCACCACATATTGTACGGAGAGATCTAATTGGAGATTTTCAAGGGTTTTTGCCTGATGGAGGGTACAGTTGTCCCAGATTATGTCTGCATAGTCAAATATGGGAAGAATAAATTATCTGTATATTTTTAATGCCTTTCTAAATAATCTAAATTTGAATGAACGAAGACAATTTATCATTTTACTGGCCTTATCTACAATATCGTTTAATTCAAAACGCTGGCTAGTTCTGAATAGGAGCGGATAATGGAGAATTGAAAAATAAGAGGTAATTTGGTGTTACAGGAAGTGTAAATGTTATATTTATTTATGCAGTTCAACAATTATTGCTGTAAATGGATGTTTGAAAAGTGAAAAAACAATCTACCTGAAAATTGATCAAACATCAGTCATGCTCACAACTCATTTCCTAGTGACATGATAACACTTGGAATTATCAGGTAGGGGTTATCAGGAGGCATGGTTGCATGATAAAGGCAGATTACTGGGTTGTGCTCTAGAGTGGCCGTTAGATGCCATTCACTATCCTCCCAATCTCTTTCTTAACGGAAAGCTTTGTCCCGCTGTAAGCACGTAACACCATATACAAAGATACACACCATATACACAGATACACACCATATACACAGATACACACCATATACAAAGATACACACCATATACACAGATACACACCATATACACAGATAGATACACACCAGATACACAGATACACACCATATACACAGATAGATACACACCATATACACAGATACACACCATATACACAGATACACACCATATACACAGATACACACCATATACACAGATAGATACACACCATATACACAAATACACACCATATACACAGATAGATACACACCTTATACACAGATAGATACACACCATATACACAGATAGATACACACCATATACACACATACCATATACACAGATAGATACACACCATATACACAGATACACACCATATACACAGATAGATACACACCATATACACAGATAGATATACACAGATACACACCATATACACAGATAGATACACACCATATACACAGATAGATACACACCATATACACAGATAGATACACACCATATACACACATACCATATACACAGATAGACACACAGATAGATACACCCCATATACACAGATAGATACACACCATATACACAGATACACACCATATACACAGATAGATACACACCATATACACAGATACACACCATATACACAGATAGATACACACCATATACACAGATACACACCATATACACAGATAGATACACACCATACACAGATAGATACACCCCATATACACAGATAGATACACACCATATACACAGATACACACCATATACACAGATAGATACACACCATATACACAGATACACACCATATACACAGATAGATACACACCATACACAGATAGATACACCCCATATACACAGATACACACCATATACACAGATAGATACACACCATATACACAGATACACACCATATACACAGATATATACACACCATATACACAGATACACACCATATACACAGACAGATACACACCATACACAGATAGATACACACCATATACACAGATAGATACACACCATATACACAGATAGATACACAGATAGATACACACCATATACATAGATAGATACACACCATATAAACAGATAGATACACACCATATACACAGATAGATACACACCATATACATAGATATTATACCATTCACAATCTATCTCAGTGGCGTAGTTATTAAGCCATCGGAATTAAAGTCGGTAGGTACTGGGTTCACACCCCGGGAACAGTTCTTACACAGATTAGTTTCAACGGGGTAATGTTTAGGTACAGTACTACATTGACCCCACACCTCTCTCTCTCTCTCTCTCTCTCTCTCTCTCTCTCTCTCTCTCTCTCTCTCTCTCTCTCTCTCTCTCTCTCTCTCTCTCTCTCTCTCTCTCTCTCTCTCTCTCTCTCTCTCTTAACCACTAACAACTAACGTCTTTTACATACACTAATCATTAACCTCTGAAATGCACGGAAAGTTTGCGTACTGAAGCGTGTTCCCAGGATAGCGTTCTTGAATTCTAATTCCATATTCAGATGAACATATATATGTTATAAATTGTATGCATGTCACGGGGATCCTATAATACCCGTAACTGAATGAAACACGATTGTCCCAAATATCTCTCCTAACTGTATATCTAATGGATCCCTCTGTAACTGGCAGTTATACCTGCTGGCTCGTCTAGGTATGATCAGAGATAAGATCTTATATAAAGTATATATTATTATAGCACGTTTAGTTCACTAGAAAACACAAAAAAAAAACAATACACTTTGGAATCTGTATTAACCTACGCTGACAAATGTACTGCCGCAGTAGTTAATTAACAACAACAAATAATAACAACCCAGAACTGATCACTTAATTAGTTAATCTCTAGGTGTCTAGTTTACACAATATGCTAATCACTTCACCGTGACACAACATCCACACGTGTGGTAATTGAGAAACGCTTCCAGGAGAACTTAATTAATAAAGGAATTACAACTCTATTCCTAACTGGTTAATTTTTAATTAACCCTTACTACTCATTCAGTAACGTGTGATAATTGAGAAACGCTTCCAGGGGAACTTAATTAATAAAGGAATTACAACTCTATTCCTAACTGGTTAATTTTTAATTAACCCTTACTACTCGTTCAATAACCTTGTAACACAGAATTAATACTGGTACCTATCACAATAAAGACAATAACCTACAGTTTACCTAGATCCTCTAGGATGACTGACTAAGCTTTAATAATATATATAGAACAGTGAGCCTACAGTATTACTGCGTCAGATGACCGGCAGCACCGTCTAAATAATATTGGTATAATACAGTATTAAAATATTTAAAGTCACATCAATCACATCAAGGTTATACAACAGAGCAGAAAAATATATTTACCACGTCCGGACTGAACTTATATAGATCGTTCAGTGGACGACGTCCGTTTCCCCTGGATACTTCCAATGTTTCTCCCCGATATCTCTAAAACCCTAGCTATTTATTAAAAAACCGAATATCGCCTGGGGGTAGAAGGCGGTACCTCACGTATCAAGTGAATTTCCACAGCGACCAAGACGGCATATCTTTCTCTTAGATCGCCAGACTCAATGACGCCTAGTCGCCAAAATCACAGTTGTAAAAACCGCACTCGCGGAGGTATTACGTAACAAGTTGCCCACCTGAACTAAATGCATATTGGAACTACACACGGCCCTCTAAAACAATTAATATCGCCACAGGCGAAAACTAAATTAAGAGCATGTTCCGTCACAATGCAGTAATGTTGATTTAAAGTGCTTGCAATAGTTAATGTTAATTCTCTCTTACTACAGAAATACTTTGTCATATACACCAGAGGTGTGCCCACGTAGTAAGAGTATTGGAATCATCATCAAGTTATAAGCAAGTCAATACGTACCACATAAACAATAAAACAATATTATTACCTACGAGGTACAGCATAACGAGGGTCATATTTATTGTACGATTTCCCTCGTATGTCATAACTAAATCGTATGTCCTCCTGGCATTGTCGTTTAACGATTGGCTGTTGTAAGAGTACATTTATTTCTGATTGGCCGACACGACATTCCACAGATACTACTTTCTTCACAGTCTGTTTCACAGTCGCACACTCTAGCTGTGAATACATCCAATTCCGGTGCTATATACGGAGGTACTTTCAATATTAACGTTTATCCGCAATCAAAATCCGCGGCAGCTAGCAGTGTTGTGACTCCGTCACTTGACCCACAGTAAGCTTGACTGGTTCGTTGCAAATGAATGCAATTTACAGCTGTTGATACATGTGTACTCTTTACTTATGGGCGTATAAATATGACGTCACTTTAGAACGGGTTGTGATTTGGTTTTTCAAGACAGTAATGAACAAACATTACTCCGCCGTTAAAGAAACGTTATTTTGTAAACAATGACTGGAATGTTCATTTAGCAGTACAGTTCTACGGTAATAAACAGAATATTACATTCGTGTCCATGACAGACGATGTTTACGACACTCTTGCCTAACTTATCACATTTCCCGAGCTCTCGCTCGGGAAATATGATAATTTAGACACTCGTGTCGTAAACATCGTCTGTCATGGACACTCATGTAATATTCTCTATGAATTCCCTATATGTACCTCTGTGGATAGAACATTGAACTCTTATACATAGTCCCTGGTTCGAATCCCATCTGTGGAGGTTGATTTTTCTGTTACATGCCATGTTTATTGAAATGAAACAAAGATAGCTAAGTCAGCGTTCGTAACTTGATATAAGAGCCGGAAATACAATAGTATAGTCACCAGACGCTGCGTCTTTATTTTGCAATATCCACCATCTGTTGTCCACGTAGATACCAATTGTTTATAGTGATCAGAAATACAGGTGTTGTTTAATTCAGTATTGTTTCATATTGCACGTGTCTAGGCGTTGTAGTAATTGAACTGGTGTATGTTTGCTGTGGTAATAAATACGCGTGTTGTTTGATTATGTATTGTTTCATATTGCACGTGTCTAGGCGTTGTAGTAATTGACCAGGGGTATGTTGACTGTGGTAATAAATACACGTGTTGTTTGATTATGTATTGTTTCGTATTGCACGTGTCTAGGCGTTGTAGTAATTGAACTGGGGTATGTTGACTGTGGGTGGTTTTAGTCCAGTTTCAGTACGAATCATAGCCAATGAAATCCGGGTTATATCTATGCACTTGGTTAATGCCAGAATCACTAGATGTGAAATATCCCGTGGGGAAATAACATGAAAGGAAATAACAGTAAATATTGCCTATTGAAGAAGATGAGAAATGAAATCGGCTTCTGTCTGCACTCTAATAACAATAATGAGCAAAGGTGACAGACGTTAGACGGTTTATTATTCGCTTGTTGAAATGGCACGCACTTGTAAAATGTCTGTTTATTGCAACCTACTCTCAACAAACTGTGTTGTTTATCCATAGGTAGAAGACTACAGTTATTTGTTAATCTTCAGCTGAGATTTATGCATGTCATTCCTGGCATCAAAAATGCTCACTTATATTTCAAAAATAAAGAAACGTTCAGGTGTTTTTAGTCTCAGGGAAAGTATAAGTAGGGTCATATTTGAAATATTTTGAGTTAAATGTTTGTTTTACTTCTATCATAATATGCCCCAAATTCCAAAATGTGTCTCCAACCTGCATGATTTTTGGCAATCTGATTAAAATTAGCTCTACTGGTCTATCAATAGATCTAACAGCATTGCGTGGAATCCCATGTCCAGGTGACATTTCATCTATAAATAACAATTTTAATATTGACCAATTACACTTCGCCGTTTATAGCGTTATTCGGGAGCATACAAATTCTAAAAATATCAGGCGAGACTACTTATGCAATAGGCGAACTTGTTGGTCTATTTCAACATTAAAAAAACAGGGGGGAAAATGTAATAATAAACTCTGGATTGTATACTAGTATAAACAGATTTTATGGCTGTACCATCGCGGTTTTTTTTTCGTCTTGAAACGAATTTTATATAAACTTTTATATTGAAATTAGTTTCCGGCATACATCGTAATTCACCCGAATCATTTCGTATACCCTCGGCATAATCCCGAATGTTTTCAAATTCTTTTCAAATCACTGGCATGATTTTGCAAGTAAGGTTTTGATTGGTTGAATGAAATGTCAACTGGACATGAGCTCCATCGGGATGCTGTTAGATCCACAGGTAATAGTAATGAACCAGTGGAGCTAATTTCTATTAAATTGGATTTGTGGTGTATTTTTGACAATGTTCACACCCATTCAAACCACACCCAAGCGGGATATGACGCATATATTTATGGATAATTTGCTCATCTGACCTTTCAAAAATCCTCTTTTGAATAAAGGTTTAGCTGTTCAATGTTTCACAAAATCAGCTTCTTTGAAAATTACCCAGATTACTCGCGCCCCACTTTTGTCACAAGTGAAACCCGGTACATGAATACCGAGAGCCATCATTGCCAAACAGTTTGCATTCCCCGGGGAAAAACTAATATAATTTGTTTAAAATACTCCTTAGCTATCACTAATCTTCAGAATTTACTTCATATTCGAAATAAATCATCAGCCTTCTATCATGGATCTGTGCCAAAACAACAAGCGAACTCTTTTGTATTTTGTCGTTAAATATTCATTCACTTCAAATTCTAAGATAATCAATATCGTCAGCCACAAGTTGAGGGGGTGGGTTGATAGGGGCCTCGCATGTTGCCTTGGTTGGTGAAATCCTAGATTCGACCATGATCGAAAGCGGTGGCCTAGACCAGACTGTTGGTCGTAAGTTATGATCATAGTTTCATGGAATGCGATTCTGAAATAGTGAAGGCAAACAACAGCAGGCGTAAACGTATTTGTGATTTTGTCTGGTATATATCTTTAACTAAAGTGAATTTTTGCTTTATTGTTATTAAAACATACATGTTCATATGTAGTCATAGTTTATAACATTATTTTTATTTTCATTGTTTTTATTATTCTTTACAATTCTAGTTGTTAATGTTAGTAAACTCGTGAATGTGATATTGATATTCAATCTGTTATTTGTTTAAAATCATAATACATAATTTCGTTATGTTTCTATTAGCATTAACTAGATTCATGAAATGTTTTTCAAACTCGTTATATAGACAGATAACATGCTACTATCTGGAGTCATATACATAATTCGACTCGTTACAGAGATAGATAACATGCTACTATCTGGAGTCACATACATAATTCGACTCGTTACATAGATAGATAACATGCTACTATCTAGAGTCACAAACATAATTCGACTCGTTAAATAGATAGTTAACATGCTACTATCTGGAGTCACACACATATTTCGACTCGTTATATAGATAGATAACATGCTACTATCTGGAGTCACATACATAATTCGACTCGTTACAGAGATAGATAACATGCTACTATCTGGAGTCACATACATAATTCGACTCGTTAAATAGATAGATAACATGCTACTATCTAGAGTCACATACATAATTCGACTCGTTAAATAGATAGTTAACATGCTACTATCTGGAGTCACACACATATTTCGACTAGTTATATAGATAGATAACATGCTACTATCTGGAGTCACATACATAATTCGACTCGTTTCATAGATAGATAACATGCTATTATCTGGAATCACATACATAATTCGACTCGTTACATAGATAGATAACATGCTACTATCTGGAGTGACATACATAATTCGACTCGTTAAATAGATAGGTAACATGTTACTATCTGGAGTAACACATATAATTCGTCTCGTTATATACATAGATAATGTGTTACTATCTGGAGTAACACATATAATTCGTCTTTTTATTGCCGTCACGTGTCTGTGTGGGAGTCACGATTAACCGTCAACTCGCGGAATAGAGATAATTGCATATTAAGAGCGTTCGTTATTTCTATTCATTCCGACAACACAATCCAAGAGCGGGACATTTGCCTCGATTTTCCGTCATTATTTGCACAGGAAGTCTCGATCTTATCACGTGGAAGCTGGCTTGGACCGGAAGTCGATCATCTGCATCTGTACGGAGTAACCCGTTGCACGGAATATTGAGTTACTACTATAGGAAAGCCTAACAAGGGAATATATATAGTCGTAGAAACCACTATAAGCTTGAACTCTACATACTGAAATCGGCTAAATACGGTGGCTGATATAAGTCAATCCGCGTTCCTGTCCTTGTATCTCCCATTTGTCTTTGGCAGATCTTTAAGATATCTTGGAAGTTCCACCCAAGGCGTGTGTACGTGAACCGTTAGAGCATGAAAGCACCTGTCCACCGATTGTTTAATGGTCGATCCTCATCCCAGGAATAAAAAGTAATCTGAATTTTCGAGACAGTGTTTGTCTGAGGCCTTTTGGCATAAATTGCAAATACCCCAGCTGGTTTATCTCCAAACAGTGCCCTACAATTGGTATATTAAAGGCCGTCATATATCCCTTTCTAATAACGTTGAGAGTTTTCCCTATGACTATGCTACCAAAATTAATAAGTAAAAAAACTTAACTTTATCCCTCACACACAATGTCTTAGATTTTGTGAATACTTCGTGATCGGTGTCTAACTTTCTCTGCCGAAGATATAAATAAATATCACAATATTAGATAGCATAATACGGCACAACTATAGAGCAGTCGCAAGTAGCCGACGAACGTTTTGAACCCAAGCTTGTGATTGGTTTATGTTAAACTAATGAGAAGCTTGGAATAGATAATCGTCTCCAAGATGGCGCTAGTCCTAAAAGGAATTTGAGAAACTAGGTCACGTGTGAATGACTATGTGTGTCTTGTTACTACCATTAAACTAGCTGATAAGCGCTGTAATAACGAATGATATATGCATGGTTTGTCATTAACGTGACCTAGATATCGGCTTATGGCGCTAAATATACATTTAATGATCTTCCATCAGGCTGGGCGGTACACGTGTATCCAGTGAGGCCGTGACGGCCATGCCGCCATCACCCTAATCACACACACACACCCCCCCCCCCCCCCCCCCCCTTCCCATTTATTTTGTCTGTTGCCCCATAACACGACTTAGAGACAGTGTGGATGGCAATGAGAGCTGTATTGGAACGGATCACGGGGGGGCCTGGAGGAGGGGGAGGAATCGTATTTAGTATTTTATACGTCATGGATTTGCCGGGGGGAGGGGGTCAATGGTGATAAGCTGTGGAATATCCCTGTGATCTATGATGTTATTGAGCGTTCGCTGTTTAGTGTTGGTTGAGCGTTCGCTGTTTAGTGTTGGTTGAGCGTTCGGTGTTTAGTGTTGGTTGAACGTTCGCTGTTTAGTGTTGGTTGAGCGTTCGGTGTTTAGTGTTGGTTGAGCGTTCGGTGTTTAGTGTTGGTCGAGCGTTCGCTGTTTAGTGTTGGTCGAGCGTTCGCTGTTTAGTGTTGGTCGAGCGTTCGCTGTTTAGTGTTGGTTGATCGTTGGTTTAGCGCGGTCCGATCTCTCTATGTATGTATTTGCTACGACAGTCTGTGTGATTGCAAATCAACGTAGAAGATGTCAATTATCTGAGTTTATCTGTGCGAGGCTTTCGTTAAGTGATTTGTCCCACAAATTGGCCACACTGCTCTTCAGCATGCCTCAGTAAATAGTGTCCGCATGGTCACGTGGTCTCTGTGAGACGACGCGTGTCAGATGTGTCTTTATTATTTCAAAACTGCGTGCGTGAATAAAGAAGTTCCTCATCGGTATTTTATTTATAAGTAAGGGGAACCATTGAATAGAAGATCTATCCTGGACGGAGGAGCCGGCGAGAGTCGACACCTGCTCCCATGACAGGCGTGCGCTGCAACAGCTTGTTCTGAATGTGCACGTTAAAACCTATCACCTGACCTGAATAGTAGACTTTTGAACGATATCCCCTTTTAAAGGGACATTCCTGAGTTTGCTGCAATTTTTAAGATGTTATCGACTAACAGAGACTTTTTAACGATTGTAATTACATATCAAATATATTTTTCTGCATAAAATATTAGTGGCTGTATATTAAACGTGTTTCTAATCGTTCCAATATTTGAAGTAGGTTAAATTTCATTGTATTTCCTAAAATATTATTTTTTCGTACGTACGAAATTATTTGAAGACAAAATCCAGTTTGGGCTTCTTACAAATATTAAGACAACTAGAAACACATTGGATATACAGACACTGATATTCTAAACAAGAAAATATATTTAATATTTAAGTTTAATCGTAGAAATATTTTATTAGTCGGAAACATCTTACAATGCAACAAACTCAGGAATGTCCCTTTAACACTTATCTACTCAGTGTTTAAACTATTTTTTTTTAAAGTTTAAAGTCACAATAATTAATGTGGGTGATTATTCCGGAGACTGTAACTTTAAAATATGCTGTTAGAGGGTGTGTCTTTAAAACGTTTGTTTATTCGTTGAAAATTGGACAAATTAAATGCAATAGCTCTCGGAAGTAGAATTCGAAACTACGCTTGCGAAGTAATAAGCCAAAGAATTTGCTTTTCAAGGAAGCTAATCTATTTTTGGTCATGTCCTATATAAATTTACTTGGTCAACATGCACTAGCTGGTTCGGCAGGTTAAAATCAGGAGTTCTGTTGACCAAAATCGAAAATAGAGTAAAGTGGATAATTACGAACTAATTTAACTTGGTTTATTCCAGACCGATTACCGCGTGATCCGATGTGTACATAAAGCTCAATTTTCATTTAAAAGCGTTGGAGGCATTGTTGAAATTACCACAATGAAAATACAATACTATAGAAAGTGGGTCGTTTAGTAACACAATAATTACCTGTCTCGTCTCGTGTGAGTTACGTGAAATAAACATTGTTGCTAAAAATAAAATATTGATAAGACAGTATTAATCCGCTGACTAATGGGTTGGAGTAAGTTGGTAAGTTATAACGTTTACACAGTCACATCTCCATGTAAGAAATGATTGTACTAATAGCCAAAAGGTTGTCTCGTGTTATTCGTGTATCGGAATGCAACAAACACCGGAATAGAATACAAAATGAAAAAAAAAGAAACAGAAAGTAAAATGAATGGTACCCTCAGTAAATCAATCTGTTGGCGCACCCTTTGCCATTAAATTACTATAGTCCAATGGTACCTTCCTGGTGAGGGAGATGGGTTCTGATAACGAATCGCATGAAAGGGCCAAATAGCCTTCAACCAGCGCGTGAAGTACTACGAGGTATTTACCATAGGGCACCAACTCTTACACCACTCACTTCTCGTTCCAGCCAGTGCACCACAACTGGTATATCAAAGGCTGTGGTAAGTGTTATCCTGTCTACGGGATGATACGTATTAAAGATCCCTTGCTACTAATGGAAAAATGTAGCGGGTTTCCTCTCTATGACTGTCAAAATTACCATATGTTTGACATTCAATAGTCCATGATTAATAAATGAATGTGCTCTAGTGGTGTCGTGAAACAAAACACTTTTTTTTCGTCGTCTTTTTCTTACACCAGTCACGTGTTATATTACATAGTGTAACTCCAGACTCGTCGGAAAATAGCCTCATTTAACAAGCCTGCCAGTAAAAACAAATCGTGTCGGTATTTTCCTTATACAATGTATGTAGCAATTCGAACCCAGTCTGATGTTACATATGGAGACATAAAGAATGGAGAGTGAACGAGAGAGACAGACAGACAGACAGAGACACATAGACAAACCTAGAAAGACATAGAGAAACAGAGACAGACCAGGTGAGGATGGAAAGATAGTTAGAGGGAGGGCAAAAAATTTGAGAGAGTGAGAGATAGGCAGAGACAGAAAGAAAGAGATACAGATGCTGGTAGATAGAGAGACTGAAGCAGAGGCAGGGAGAGAGACGGAGACAAAGCGATACAAAGACACAGATAGGGATTTTCAGCATCATCAGCTCGTCACTTTGAAATAAAATGTCTATATAATGTTTGATTACTCCGACTCGAGGAGTGTGTGGCTAACTGCATAAGAATGGGGCCGATGTCGGCGACGACTGCCACTGACGAGGTTTTCATCGAATTGTGTGTCCGTACACATTGGTCAAACGGATCTCAAACGTCCTTCGTGACAGAGTCCGAGTGCAGTCAGTTACACATGACATGTATTATACGACAGGCCGGAACGCGACATGTCGCACATTAATACACATTATTAACAAGGTGTGGGTGATAATCCAACGGAATTAAATGTATCTTATGACATAAACTCATTTGGTGTCGATCAAAGTTGCATCCATAGGTGTTTATCTAAGTGTATGTTACCAATTTTTAAATTAGTAATTATTAGTTCATTCAATTTAATAAATGTTCATGATGCATCGAGATGAATATCCATAGGTGCAGTTTGTGATAAACAGAGCTGAATACATAACCGTAACAATGTGCTTAACTTGATCATCGTTTTGCAACTTATAATGTTCTTTTGGTTGAAATGTACGGAGCATCCGGTGTCTTCTCAATTCATCTGGTATCTATGATATCATCATAGTTGTTCTGATATAACTTTATAGTAGCTATGGCATCATCATAATTGTTCTGATATAACGTTATAGTAGCTATGGCCTCATCGTGCTTGTTTTAATATCATTTTATTGTAGCTATGACATCATTTTGGTTATTCTGATATAACTTTATGGTAACTTTGACATCGCTTTGTTGTGGCAATCTGAAATCTTTACCAGAGGTCATTTTCAGTGAAAACCTCTGACAGCAGATTGTGGTTTGATTTGTCTGTTTATTGTAATAGTGTTTCGTTTTGTATTTGCAGGATGAAAAGAATCAGATAATCACCACCAACTGCTGGCTGAACCAGGTGAGATATTTGTACTTATTCAACACTCATTATACAACTGGCAGTACTACAGGTGTTGGAAATAAAATCAACATGAAGAAAACAAACATTTTGTTCTTTACATTTAATAAAGTTTACTGACCCCAGAAAACAAATATAGTAGTGCCAGGGTTAGAGAGAGAGAGAGAGAGAGAGAGAGAGAGAGAGAGAGAGAGAGAGAGAGAGAGAGAGAGAGAGAGAGAGAGAGAGAGAGAGAGAGAGAGAGAGAGAGAGAGCAACAAGCATACAGACATATTTACACAGACATAGACAGAGATAAACGGATATATTGCGAGACAGAGATTGATTGAGAGAGAGAGAGAGAGAGAGAGAGAGAGAGAGAGAGAGAGAGAGACAGACAGACAGACAGACAGACACAGACAGACACAGACACACATACAGACAGACAGACATACAGAGAGACAGACAGATAACGTACAGAATATCCTTTGCTGTTAATAGCCATGATTTACTTTAACCGTATATAACTAAAATCACAATGATTGTGTGTGCCGGCAGCCAGGGTTGTCTTGTCTTATTATCTGTATCAAGTGTCGCAGTAACCGTGTTTGATGCCCAGTAGCCAGGGATGTCTTGTCTTATTATCTGTATCAAGTGTCGCAGTAACCGTGTTTGATGCCCAGTAGCCAGGGATGTCTTGTCTTTTTATCTGTATCAAGTGTCGCAGTAACCGTGTTTGATGCCCAGTAGCCAGGGATGTCTTGTCTTATTATCTGTATCAAGTGTCGCAGTAACCGTGTTTGATGCCCAGTAGCCAGGGATGTCTTGTCTTTTTATCTGTATCAAGTGTCGCAGTAACCGTGTTTGATGCCCAGTAGCCAGGGATGTCTTGTCTTATTATCTGTATCAAGTGTCGCAGTAACCGTGTTTGATGCCCAGTAGCCAGGGATGTCTTGTCTTATTATCTGTATCAAGTGTCGCAGTAACCGTGTTTGATGCCCAGTAGCCAGGGATGTCTTGTCTTATTATCTGTATCAAGTGTCGCAGTAACCGTGTTTGATGCCCAGTAGCCGACGATTAAGCAATTACTGGAGTGTCGTTCAATAATCGTTCACGTTCGATTTGTCTTTGTTCACAATAACCTTACAATATAACTGAGATACGTCGAATCCGATCATTAGACGTTTATATCACATGTCATGTATACCTTTCCAAATTTGAAACTAAATTGTTTTGTTAGTGGCATAATGTCCAGACCAAGTGTTCAGTTCATGAAAACACTCTGTAAGAAATAATATTGTATATTCTAACATTACTGCAGGTGGACTGGTCCAGTGTTGTGTCTGTACACAGTAAATTAATTACTATAGTCCTGTTCAATTGTTTAGATCTTAAGTTTTTTTTGCAAATGTTACGTTTAATTCCTATTCAATCCTTGTTTTCTTTACATTTGCATGAAAACAAATCAAAACCCCGACAAGTTTTATGTATAATTCATCATCTAAAATGCACGACGTTTACTTATTTCCATTTTACAAAAATCTCTGTATGTTTTGAATGCAGGATCTTTTTCCTATAAATAACTACGACTATTTGCATAACAAAAGATTAGGATATGAGTCTACGTGAAGGTCATTACAGCTTGTTTCATTGAATCAAGGTTATATATGTTTTGGAATGTAAAATGCATACCAGCTTTGTCTAACCTTTTCTTTAAACATATACGTACAAATACATGTAACTATTCCATGTACATGCAGTATATTGAATCAATTTTGCCAATACATTATTTATTTGAATTTTATTGTATAAATTATATATTTACATACCGTACATACCGTACCTAACTTAACACAACTGGGGTGTAGTAACAAACACAAATCAGCTTACACAAGGTCGGGGTGTTACAGAGTCCACACTGTTAGGTCTGGTAGGCCCTCCCCTTTCTACATTGTTTTTTCTTTTTTATTTGGGATCCCTGTGGTCAAATCTATAGTATTTATGGTGGAGCTTGGGGTGTGTACTTTTGCAATGCGCAAAGCAATTTTGTAAACCAAAAAGCTATTGTTCGTACTTTTCGGGGGTTCCACCACTTTGCCCATCCCCTATACACGGCCCTGAATGTACATATCAAGTCGATGTTCAATAACATATTACTTTTGAAGTATAATCTGTGATTGCACGTGCTGTTGTAGCATTGTGTAAACCATATGAAATACAAGTATAGAAAGGTATACAAGTTCACAGAAAATGTATTACTGGACATTCCATACGTTATTGATATTTGAGTAAAATATGGGTAAATCGAAAAGCATATCAGTTGATATACAATATTGTGTTAAGAACGTTTTTGATTATTTTGAATGAATGAATAAATGTTTAACGACACCCCAGCACGAAAAATACATCGTCTATTGGGTGTCAAACTGTGGTAAAGGCAAATCTGAAGTGATGATCAACATCAATATAAAAATTCAATAGTGATTATTTTGAAGACGAATATAAGCGTGGTAGACCTAGATATGCCGTTTATTGAATTGTTGAACGAGTTGCTACTGCACTTAAAGTTTCCGTTACAACAGTAAAAAAAGGTATAAAATATATAAACGCTATTTATCCGAGTACAAAATGCATTGTTAAAGAACCTGGCCAAAAATGCTTCGATTTGTTTGATAAAGATGTTATTAGACGACGAGTATACCGATTTTACAGAGAGGGCGAATTACCTACATTACATAAGATTAATTTGGCTTCGAGGGAGGAATGCGGAATCAACATATCGATATCAACATTACGTAGAACACTTCACGACCTCGATTTTAAATATCAACATATTTCTACAACTGGGAAAGTGATTTTTGAGGACGGCAATATATCAGACAGGAGACTCTCCTATCTGCATGAAGTATCCAGTTTATGAGAACAGGGGTATTTAATAGTATATCAAGATGAGACGTGGGTGAACGTTAACCATACAACATCCCAGCACTGGAAAGATAGATTTTGGAAAACAGTCATTATAGTTAACAAACAAGATGATATTAAAAACAAAAACACATTTATTATTTTTGTTTGAAGAAAATGAAAACCAATTACCAGGTGCATCACAGGATGGGGTTCAGGGGGTGGAGATGAACCCCCCCTCTTGGCCATTTTTGTTGTTGTTGAAAGAAACCTTAAATATTAGCCATAAACCTGACTAGTTCAGTGCAAATTAAGATGAACACCATTCAAAAATTCAAGGTAACACATATGACTACATGGGGTGGGTGGGAGCAAAGTGGCCACCTTGTGACTAGTGTACACCTACAAATGACAAATTGCCACTAGCTACATGTATGACTATGAGATGACAACACCACAGAAAAATTCATTATTCTAAAATTAAAGGCATATAAGCTGTGGCAGCCCCCGGTGACTAGGGACCTGAACAAGGTGCAAGAGACATATTTTAATATTTGTGCATTTATTTGTGATAAGTAACTTTATATTTATTGATTCCACACATAATATCTGTAAAATTAACTAGAAAATTTCATAATAGTAAAGTGCTGCCAATGAATGTAAAAGTGTTTTCCTCAAATGTGACGTCACATTTACCATGTTAGTTGTGATCCGCTACAAATGTTCCAGTTTGTATAATTCTGGCAGTAAATGCAATTACTGGGTGTGTTATTTTGTTATGGAAATGAGCATGTTAGCTGCAAGTATAATTTTTACCTTTTAAAACATAATCAACACTTTTGGCATGAAGCTGCCTTTTGCACACTTTCATAAATTTCTCTTAATCCACTTATATGGATAACAAAATTAATACTGATATTCATAATTGGCTATAGTTATAAAAAAATGTCTCCTAAAATCACACTGGCATTGCATAAATGTCAATACTTTGCTTCAAAATTGGAAAAAATAAACATGTTTTATGGTGTCGGGCGTACATGGTGCCGGACGTACACTACAACAGCACCACAGTAGCATGACAATTGTTACATATTCAGTAATTGTTTTTATATTTTTAATCAACCATATAAAATTAACATTGCATCTCAGTTAGTAACATTTTACAATCAGTTAGCAGAAGTGGAGATTTAAAAAAAAAATATATTTTGGTGTCGGACGTACACGAGTAAAATATGTAAATATTATGGATACAAGTATGCTTGAAATATAAATTTGTCTTTTATATATTATGTCAATTAACAAAAGACATGTCTGGAATTATTTCTGTATAAAGATTTTTTATTTCTACTCACTTTATGTATAAAAATATGCTAACAAATGTGTTAATATAATGTTTCGTAAAATATTGCTGCATTCATGGTTGATGTACCGGCCTCGGTGGCGTCATGGTAGGCCATCGGTCCACAGGCTGGTAGGTACTGGGTTCGGATCCCAGTCGAGGCATGGGATTTATAATCCAGATACCGACTCCAAACCCTGAGTGAGTGTTCCGCAAGGCTCAATGGGTATGTGTAAACCACTTGCACCGACCAGTGATCCATAACTGGTTCAATAAAGGCCATGGTTTGTGCTATCCTGCCTGTGGGAAGCGCAAATAAAAGATCCCTTGCTGCTAATCGGAAGAGTAGCCCATGTAGTGGCGACAGCGGGTTTCCTCTCAAAATGTGTGTGGTCCTTAACCATATGTCTGACGCCATATAACCGTAAATAAAATGTGTTGAGTGCGTCGTTAAATAAAACATTTCTTTCTTTCTTTCATGGTTGATGCATTAGTTGCATTATAAGTGACTAAAACACATCTACTGAAAAAGGATTAATGTAATATTTGACACTAGAGATAATAACCTTCCAAATGATATCAAACTTTTTTCACTTGAATGAGTTTCTAAAAATGACCTATTGGTTTACTTGACCACGCAATTGCCCAAGTGAATCCAATAGAAGTGATTTGGAGTCAAGTAAAAGGGCACATAGCTCGTCATAATGATGGTAAAATTTCTATGGTAAGGAACGAACTGGCACTTGGTTTGAACTCTGTCACACCTACAAACTTCTCTGACGTGTTAAGCATG
Source organism: Gigantopelta aegis (assembly GCF_016097555.1). Taxonomy (NCBI): domain Eukaryota; kingdom Metazoa; phylum Mollusca; class Gastropoda; order Neomphalida; family Peltospiridae; genus Gigantopelta; species Gigantopelta aegis. Next base: position 83,379,008 of record NC_054707.1, on the reverse strand, counting down.
TAATAAAGATCGAAGAAGATTTCAGAAAGCAAAATAGTTTTATAAGAAATAAAATACCACCTGTGATAGTCTCCCTTAACGAAGACAGTGATGAAGAAATGAGTTCGTCGAGTGATTAAGTTGCTTCTCCCTACCCATCAAGCATATAACGTTCAATGCATTTATTAACTCTTTAACCCTGAAAACTATTTATTCCCATGACATTCATTATCAGTCACTATCAAACCTATCATTTGAACAAATATAAACATGTATTACAAAACACGGACAATTAATATAAAACTATATAAAATACACCTACATTCGAAGCCAGAGGTGGGTGTGGGGTTGGGCAGAGGGCCACACCTCCATCAATCGCGTGTGTACAATATTCAATCACTATAAAACCATATAAAATACACCTACATTCGAAGCCAGAGGTGGGTGTGGGGTTGGGCAGAGGGCCACACCTCCACCAATCGCGGGTATACAATATCCTGGCCACGTGCAATATGTCACAATGAGCATCACGAGATTAAGATCTCACCCCAACTCCCTCACAAAAAAGGGAACGTGGCCTTCAGATGAACACTTGCCTGTGCATTAGTAAATAATAAATATATATTATTCATGGACATACAATCTGACAGTCATAATGTATCAGCCTATGTTATAGTTACTTTACAGTGTTTTATCCCCAGTAGCGCCCAAACGTATTTAGTTTTGTATCAGTACATTACATTAACGACATAGCAGGTCCAGAATTATTATAGTAGCGGAGGCCCAACACCCGTTGTTGCTGTTGAACAGGTGGATGGGATAAGTGTTTTGTGTATTCTGTGATGTATGTTGTTTGGACTTCTCGCCTGAATCCGTGCCTGAGTTGTTTTTTCACTTAGGTTTCCAAATTGTTTCTTCATTATAGGTCATACTACAATATATTCCGCTAGGAAGGTGGACAAATACATTAGTTTCAAACACACTATAGAGTGATGATTTTGTTATGCAAATAGCCGTAGTTATTTATAGGATAAAGAACCTGCATTCAAAACATACAGAGATTTTTGTAAAACGGAAATACATCAACTTCGTGCATGTTAGATGATGAATTGTATATGAAATATGTCGGGGTTGGGGTTTGTTTTCACGCGTATGTAAAGAAAACAAGTATTGAATAGGAATTAAACGTAACATTTACAAAAACAAACAATTGGGGTCATAACAACTGAACAGGACTATAGTTGGTGGTTTTTCTAATTACATATATCTTGAAATGTCTATTTAAATTGATCATAAACAGGAACGGCAGAGCAGGCGAGGGTGGGGGGATAATTCTGAATGAAAAATATTATTGGTAGTAAATCTTAAAGCACAGATGAATTTTACTTGTAGAATGCAAACGTTTACGGGGGAGCATATCCCTGAACCCCTAGAAATTTTGCTTTGTGCTCTCAAACTCCGTAAGCCCCCACCACCAGTGTCTACTTGCTTCCGCCGTGCCTGATAAACCATACTACATTTCTTTGTATGTGCCATTCACAGATGTGTTTATCATTAGTACATACAAAACTTATTACATCTTGAAAGTGCACGTGGACTTTATTTGTAAAATCATTATATATGAATGTAACGAATTCCACCAAAAAGGCATGTTCATACGATGTAACTTTGAGTAACCATATAAAACATATCACCAGGTTGTACAGTACAAGTTAGAATGGCTATTCGACTTACGTGTGGTAGGTACTGTGCACTTATTTCACTGCCGACTCCCAATCAAAGCGAGTTTAACAATCGCATGTGAGGCGGAAGGCCGCTATACTGACGTTTCTATTACTAACTACTGGCAACTAACCGTTAACTAGCCCAGGGAAATGTGTTGTGCGCCCAGTACAGCGTACTTGAACATTAGTCGGATATAAGCAGGAAAAAGAAGTCCAAAAAAAGTTATGACTGAGTAGAAATGAAACAGAACAATTCAGTTGTTTGTGACTAATCGTATGCTCTAGACCAATCAGATGTTAGTAATCGCATTTCACAAATTCGCACCGTTAGAACGCACCTTAATAAAATTACTGCCAGGTTTTTGATTTCGCACCTGCCCGGATTACTGGGGAATTACTTTACACAGTGCAGGAAGAACACACCTGCCTGGCCGGCACGGCTTAGATTAACATAATTTATACAAGATGCGATGATTGACGTCGGACCGTTACGTAAATCTCACAAGTTGAAAAACAATGTAGCAGTTCAGCTAGTCAAAACGTGAAATCCGATGGAAATTAATAATACTGTTGAACGTTTTGCAAACAGTCATGACACAACCTGTAAACAAAACAGCACTAGGTTTTCAATGTTTGTGTATATTTTAACTTTTATTGATTAACCTTGTTTGTTTGTTTGTTGCTAGGTAACAGAATACGCAAGTTTCTGGATTTTAGTGTCTGAAATCAGTTGCAATATGATCATCGATCATCGGTTATATTTATAATCGGTTTGCACCAATCGAACGTTTTACACAACCAGTTATAAAACACAAATACTTTTTAAAAGTTGTCTGTGTTTACTGCCGTTGTAACTTGTTCCCGACTAATATACTTGGAAATATTGTGATGACCAAAATAGATTTTCTTGTTTAGAACATCAGCGTCCGTACATTCAATACGTTCTGATCATCCTGTTGTTTGGGTAGTCCAAACTGGATTCGAAATTCAAATAATCCCGTATGTATGACAAACAAAACATATTAAGGAAATAAAATGAAGTTTGAACGATCTGAAATGCTTTAAATATACAAACACTGATATTATTAGCAGGGAAATATATTGAATATGTACATGTAGTCATTAAAAGAGCTCTCTTATGTTGGAAACATCATAAAGACGCAGATCCTAGTTTGAACCAGTGAAAATGGACATTAACGTTGTTAGTCTACAAACCTGTAACACACGTGCGTAGTCATCACGGAGTGAAACAAGAGTCTGTAACAAGAGTGTGTAATTACACACGAGTGTAACAAGAGTCTGTAACAGTTCAAAGGGGAATATACCTTTAAAACTAGACTAGAGCGTTCGTCTTCGTAGCCATTACATCTCAGAGAGTGTTTGTTTGTTTAAATATGGAAGATGATTTTCGTGGTATTGGAACACTAGGAAGATCAGAAAAGCTCGGTAAGAAAAACTTGCAAATGGATATTTAAAGGTTTTATTTCAATGATTAAAAACAGGTCTAATTGTGACAAATTCAGCGTAGTGTTTAAAACCTAGGGTCTGTCATTTTAACAAGTTTAACAATGACAGATAATAGACTCTTTAAGTCTCCTGGTAAAACAGAAAAGCTCATTCTAAAAATGTTGTTCAGCCTGGTAACAAATAATAATTTGCCTACGAAAGAATTGGGGTTTTTTTATGATGCTAATACAAAAAAAAATATAGTTAGAACATTGCGTCCACGTGATTAATATAGCCAATCCTCGCCGCAATAAAAACTTGTTTTTAAGCACAGCAACACATCACCGAATGAAGCATTAAGCTCGGTGCTGCACGTTATTGACATAAGCCGACGTCCATTTGAAAAATGTAATTTCGATTTAAAGGAAAACTCTCTGGGAGTCTGTAAGCATGACTAGCGGTATAAACGTCAGTGAAATGACCCGCACAAAATATAAATGCGTTCTTTTAACATTTACCAGCGCCAATCTCGCGAGTAGTCATTAAATGTTAAAATTTACTGCGGTTGTGTGGACAAATGTAGGACGCTGCTGTTTTTAGGTGCTGTGCTACTTTTTACTTCTTCCTTTTTGTCATACAGCTAAGCTAACACGTGGCACAAAATATAGTGCTGCGTATCCGTATGCCATAGCAGGTGGTTATAAAAACTCTCTTTGTCAGATCGCTGTTAGCCTTCGTTTGAAATCGGCCGTGAGTAGCTGAGACATAATACAGTAGCGGATCCAGGGAGGTTCAGGGGTCCGGAACCCACCCACCTTTCTTTTTTTTTGAAAACCGACCATAACCTTTAAAGTTGTAAGAGGTGCGCTGTGTAAAAGGAGAGATCAGTCATCACATTTGGACCCCACACACACACACACACACCACCACCACCACCACCCCTTTTCAGAAATCCTGCATCCGCGCCTGTAATATTACTCTTCATCGTCTACGAGATGTTTTTTTCCCCTTGTTAGATCATTGGCCATATTCGTTTATCCGATATGTAGGCCTACCTATATATCTGTCTGTCTGTCTGTCCGTCCGTCTGTCTGTCCGTCTGTTTATCTATCCATCTTTCTGTGTTTGTATGTCTGTCTCGCTTCTCTGTGTATATTTCTGTCTCTGTGTCTGTCTATGTCTGTTTATCCATACGCCTGTCCGTCCGTCAGTTTATCTATCTATTTATCTATCTATATATCTGTATATCTATCCATCCATCCATCCATCCATCCACAGGTTTGTCTCAGTTACATAAACACAACTTCTAGTCACTCACTAAACACACACATACACACACAACAAAGACATAAACATTCACTCACACACGCACACAACGAAGACACGCACACACACACACACACACGCACACACACACAGACACAAACACACGCACACGCACACACAAACACACACAACCATACACACACACACACACACACACACACACACACATTAACGTAATAACGTATTTAATGACCGCTTGTATTGCAGACGAGGTATTCCATCATATTAAATGACCAGTCATATGGTTAGTTTGGACACAACAAGACACGTGCCACTGAGTGTGTCGCACAACTCCAACATGATTAATTTGCAGAGACATTAAACAGTTACGATTATCTGTATGTTTTTTCTCCAACTCAAACAGCACGTCTAACCGTGGCGTGATTTACAGACGCCGGGCTTCTTCGGCCTTCGGAATTGTTCGTAATAACGGTTATTACTTCTCGCTAGCTCATTGCCGCACACTGTAGGTTGTACTATACCAAATAAAATCCCATATGCGACCATGTTAACGTTTGTGTTTAAAAACACAATATATCAACAAAGGATTAACTGAAGAAAATGGTACCTTTTATGGCTCATTTTCCGTATAACCAGATGTTTTTTTTTTACAACACCCCTAGTTTCGCACAAAATATAAGTACTTTTTTATAGGTACCCCATACATGTTTCAACACAAGGCTACTTGACACAGTGGTACTAGATGAAATAAAATTACATACATTTTTTACCCAGATGAAACTAAATCACAGAACTTGTGGTGTTAACTTCTCTATCCGAGTTCGGTGCGCCTCGAACTTTGACCCAGCCGGACGTTATTGAGTTTAGTACTACCTGTAGACTCGCCGTGAATGTCTTCCTGGTGAGCGTGGGGTTCTAGTAAGGGAAATAATGCAGTCGTTCGGCGTGTTTGCTTGGTAACGCTCACGGCTGAGATTGCGTGAATGCGAACAGAGATCCCCCAAAAGAGGGAGCAACAGTCCGCACGGGGAGTCTCCCTCGAATTGCGTAAGACCTGGAAGGTCTATGGTTTTGTTATTAACCAGTGTTGTAAATAAAAGAAACAAATTTACAGCATTGAAAGACCCAAAAAACTAAATGTCTGGTCTCTGGTCAGCGTGCGCGTCGATTTTGACCCTCGTGCGTCAACTTGTTTTTGATTTTTAATTTCCCGCAGTATGACGTCGATTGTTGCCGGGTTTTTCTTGTTATGATGTAAAACCGCATTTGGAGCCAAAATGCCATCGTGCATGAACAAGGACGTGCATTCTGGTTTCAATTTAAATATTCCCCTCACTTCGGTACAAAATATACCCACCTTTTCAGTGCAATCCGTGCTTTAAAAACAAATTAAAACTGGAAAAGCGCCTTATCGCCGCATCAATTCTGGAACTTGTTAATCATGTTTCATGTTTGAAAAGAAAATACAAGAACCTACATCACCAACTTGATCTACACTGTTAATAGTTTCATTTTGGAGGATGATATTCGTTCATAGCGGTAACTGGTATGTGACCAGCTAAAGTTTTCCTTTATAAGTACGGATAATGTAGGTTTTGCCTTGAAACACGTACAGTTTATATGTCGTGCTTATATTATGGGGAACGGGTTTAAGTACTCTTTGTGGGGGGCTCTGAAAACTAACGCTTCCTGCTATATACTACTCAAAAGAATTTAAGGGTCAGACGATATTTTCGACATTATTTTTTGAATGTCAGTTATATTAGCTAGACCATAATGTCACGCATGGTATTGTTCCATTTTGACGAAAGTGGGTCTAAGCAACCCATAAATGAATTAAAATACACTGTCATTGACACTGTCGACTAGTTCTAATGGCGAAAACATGCTTACATTTGCACGTAAATTAGGGCGAAAGCGAAATGTCTGCTAAGTGCCCATAACTTGCTTTTTCACAAAGCGCTTCATTTGCACGCTTTGCACGTGTATTCCATGTTCCCAATGCTGAATTTCCGTATAATTGGAGCTTGCGTTCGTGTACGGTGCACACTCCAAATTCGACAATGGTACGACGTCAACTGACTATCGAAGATCGAGGAAGGGCTATTGCTTGGCTTCAGGATGACAATACGCAAAGAAATGTTGCTCTGAGACTTGGTGTCAGTCAGAGTGTCGTTGGCCGACTGTGGCAACGGTACCAAGCAACGAATTCTGTTCGAAATCGTCCACGTTCGGGAAGACCCCGAAGCACTACAAATAGAGAGGACCGCTACATCACCAATATGGCTCTACGTCAACGCACAACCACTGCACGCCGATTACGTGACAATCTGCGGACTGCGACTGGAACTCGAGTGTCTGATCAAACCATACGCAATCGTCTGAGAGCCAATAATCTACGCTGCCGTTGCCAGGCTGTTCGACCACCACTCCTACCATGTCACAGAACGGCCAGACGTCACTGGTGCACACTTCATCTGCGGTGGCAACGTGTTCAGTGGGGTCGAGTGATGTTCACTGATGAGTCCAGGTTTAGTCTCCAGTTCAACGACGGTCGGGTTCGTGTCTACAGACGTCCTGGGGAGCGCTTCGCTGACGTTAACGTTAGACAACGTCACCGGTTCGGTGGTGGCAGCGTCATGGTGTGGGGCGGCATCTCTATCCACCACAGGACCCCCCTCTATGTGGTGGATGGCAATCTGAATGGAATCCGCTATCTGAATGAGATTATCCGGCCGTTGGTTCTCCCAGGCCTTCAGCAGATTGGCGGCGGGGCAGTTCTGCAGGATGACAATGCCAGACCCCACCGCGCCAGGGTGGTAACGGACTTTCTCAGACAACAAGGTATCGCCAGGATGGATTGGCCAGCATATTCGCCTGACTTGGCCCCAATAGAGAACGCCTGGGACGAATTAGGCAGGAGAGTTCGGGATAACCATGCCCCTCCGGCCAACCTTCATGGTCTGGGTCAACTTCTTATGGCAGAGTGGCAGGCCATTCCCCAAGAGTTCTTCAGACGTCTGATCAACAGCATGAGGCAACGATGTGTCGAGTGTATTCGCGCCAGGGGTGGATTCACACACTATTAAACGAATGTTCTAATGTGTAAAATCCATGTTTGACAACCTTCAACTTTGACAGCATGTCATGTGACTTTCTTGTATACAGTAATGTTTATTTGTGGTTTTTTGTAAATATAGAACAATAAATTAAATTTTTGGTGTAGTTTACATCATCAATCTAATACACTCTGAAACTTATTTGGTTATAAATTTTTGACCCTTAAATTCTTTTGAGTAGTATATATATATGTATTTCGTTAATATGCTTTAGAGTATCGCATTCATTTCATAATGTAATAAAAATTGTATTCACATACACACACACACACACACACACACACACACACACACATACATGCACACATACATACATACATACACACACACAGACACACACACATATACATACATACATACATACATGCATGCACATACATACATACATACATACATACACACACATACATGCACACATACATACACACATACGCATGCGCACACACATACCATGCATATACACTCACGCATATTCGAGATATAGTATTTAAGAGTTCAAATAACTATTTTGTCATTATGATAGGTTTATGATCTCTGCCAGTTAGAATTTGTATTTTATATTTTAAAATTGAGTAAAACTATGATTTGGCTTTTAAAGCAGTAGGCGGGCAATATAGATTAACACTGGCTATTGTTATTGTCATTCAGATATAGATTAACACTGGCTATTGTTATTGTCATTCAGATATAGATTAACACTGGCTATTGTTATTGTCATTCAGATATGGATGGATTATGGGCTACGATGGGATCCAAAGAAATACGGCGGAATTAAAGTCATCCGCCTTCCTCACACTTCTATCTGGAAACCTGACATACTTCTCTATAATAAGTAAGTATTAAACTTATTCACCTTTCACACACTGCTATCTGGAAACCTGACATACTTCTCTATAATAAGTAAGTATTAAACTTATTCACCTTTCACACACTGCTATCTGGAAACCTGACATACTTCTCTATAATAAGTAAGTATTAAACTTTAACTTAAACCTATCGCACATGCCATATTAAAGTATTCCACCTATGGCTGTGTTCAGTCTCTGCTATCGCACACAAAACATTAAACACACGACCATCTCATTTCATATATTTATCACATGCTGAGTATTAACGTTACCGATCTTTTATCACTGGATTATGAAGCCTGACATACATGTACTTTTCTGTAATAAATATGTATTAAATATGTATACAGGAAGTATTAAACCTATCCACTATTCGCACAGGATGTTTCAAAGTTATCTATCTATCACACATGAAGTATTAACGTTATCTACCCTATCACACATGAAGTATTAAATGTATCCACCTATTGCACAGGAAGTATTGAAGTTATTCACTATCGCACTGGAAATGTTGAAGTTGTCCACCTATAGCAAAGGACGTATAAACATTATTCACTTTTCATACAATACGTATTAAAGCTATTCACCTGTCGCATTGGAACGTACTGAAAGGACTGATGTCATTACAGTTGGTTTGCATCAAAAGTGAACCGTAGAATTGACAAACCGTATTAATTTTTAAATTAATTTTTGAAAGAAAACAAAATGATCTCAATGAAAATTTTAAGGAAGGTTTCATAACAAATAGTCATTAAATTCCATAGGTTAATTTTTTTTTTAATTCTTCTTATTTTTTTTTATTTTTTTTTTTAAGACATAAGAATAAAGGTAATTGCTGGAAGCGCCAATATATGCAACTGTGATTAACTTGATTTCCTGTCTTTTATTTCAGTGCCGACGTGTCGTCGTATTTTTCTTCCATCAGCACCAATATCATCGTCACCAACGACGGCAACATCACGTGGCTCTCCATGACGATCTTCAAGAGCTCGTGCGCCATCAACGTTCGGTACTTTCCGTTTGACGAACAGAACTGCACGCTGATGTTCGCCTCGTGGACGTACGACGGGTACCAAGTGAACCTGATCATGACTACCGGGGACGGTGACGACTCAAACTACATCCCCAACAGCGAGTGGAACCTGCTGCGCCTGCGCGTTGTGCGCACAGTGAGGTTTTACTCGTGCTGTGCTGAGCCGTACCCGGATATTTCGTATGTGATAAATATGCAGAGGAGACCTTTGTTTTATATTTTCAACATGATCATACCGTGTATTCTCATAACGTTGGTGGCCCTGCTGGGCTTCTATATTCCGTCAGATTCCGGAGAGAAGGTTACCATGGGGATCACGACGCTTCTGTCAATGACTGTATTCATGATGCTGGTTACGGAGAGTATGCCGCCAACATCGGATGTCTTACCTTTGATTGGTCAGTATAGGCTTTCGTTTTCTACTTCTACTTTTAGTTTCACTTTGACCTTTCATCATTCGGAACATCTCGGTAAATTATGGATTCTCCAATTTCGCCCAGGCCTTATGATTAAAAACTCGATTTTGGGGGTTTCAGGGCCGTAGGAATTAGAGAGGCCAGGGGCACACACACACACACACACACACACACACACATCCGCGCGCGCGCGCGCGCGCACACACACACACACACACACACTTGAGAACGACAAAAATGTACGATTTTCTTTTGTCCTACTCTAACTAAATAATAAGATAAAACTCTGGCTTATGTCCCCTCCCTCTGCAGATATCGTTCCTACAGGCCTGGTCTGGGGAAGGCATTTCTACTTGTACTTTCCCTTTGACAATTTACTACACCAAGCCTTCTGTGGATGGTACAGCCTTGTGGTTGGTCTAGACAATGAATGACTGCATGGGAGGGATTGGAGATGGAAATTAGTTCTATTATTGTGGGAGTTAAGATGGGAATTAATTATAGTGTGTGAGGGGTTGACATGGAAATATGAAGATTTTAAATATCTATCGCTGGGAGAATGATTTGTGCAATATTTTAAATTAATTTGTGTATGTTGGCCTATATAAACATCTCGCTCAAAAAATACTGGATACCATCGATCTCTCACTTATACGACTTAGAGTAGTGTTGTTGTTGGTGGTGGTGTTGTCGTTGTTGTTGTTATTGTTGTTTTGCGCGTGTGAATAGGAGGGGTTTTTTTTTAGTTTAATTGGATGCGTGGCGGTGCTTTCGTTTCATGTTACCGGCTTTCCTTAAGTGAATGCATCACAGTTGAATTTCCGGAAGGATTTCTCTTTTCGTTTTGTCGATTCGTATTTTAAGCTAAAGTCATGCTCCGGAATGCGTCATAGTAGGCTGCAAATATCGGAACTTTTGCATTTTATAGTGTAATTTGGGTCAACACATGTTTAAATAGTTTTGTCATGCGACGTGAGCGTTTGCGATTAATCTGCGGCTGCCTGGATGTAGCTCTAATTAAAGGTCAATAACGGACCAATGGACTGCTCCGACAGTGGGGTCGGCGGAGAACAAGAGAAAACATCCTCCGATCACGTAGACAAATAGAGACGCGCGATTCTTGACACGCAACAGCCGGCGTCACTGGGTCCTTACACTTTGCATTGGGAGGTGGGGGAGAATGTAAGAAAGAAGCCCAGGCATTTAATCAGAAATACTTTCTTTAGAAAAAGATAATGATATTAAAATGCAAATTATTAAATATTATGTAATATAAGTAGGCTAAGTAATATAATTTGCCGCTATTGAAACTTACAGTAAGATAACACCACCAGTTGATGACATCAGATTGATTCGACGTCCAAGGACATTCAACAGTGATCAGCTAGTTGTGGTTAAACTACAAGTACTAAGTAGGCCTAAGCGAATAAAAAGTACATTTATTGTGGCGAACTGACTAAAATACAAAAATAATTTCAATTTATTCAACATTACTGAAAAATAATTGCAAATTTTTTATTGTCTCATTGCTGTGTTCGCCAACTTAATCACCGGAAGTTGTGTCTCGTTGATTTATTTTACTCGCTATATTGAACAAGGCTATAGTATAAACACTTCAAGTGCAAAAAAACAAGGCTCAAGCTGTCCTGACTAAAAACCTCGGTTGTCAGGTTATCTCTTCTAAATGACAGTGATAGAGAAATGTACTAGTCTCAACAAGTATAAGATTGATCTTACTTTATCAAAAATTCAAACCAAAATTCAGAGGCGGTGACAAGTAATAAAAAGTAGGTTACACACGTGGTTAAAGCATTGCAGATAGCATGCACGCCAGCCTTTTACTCAGAATTTATACGGTTACCGGTAGAAAGCGTAATGTATTATGGCCCGATCGCACTGGCCCGAATGCCATTCCGTTTGTTTTCCGAATAGGAATTTGGGTGTTCGGGGAGCGAACGGATCATATTCGGGAAGCATTCAGTGTGTTCTAGGAGCATACTGGCTGTTCGGCTCCGTACGGATGCATACGGAACGGCATTCGGTAGCTCCAAAAATTGGTTGTGCATGTTCAAAATAATTTTCATCGACCATCCGAATGTGGCGTCCATGTGTATTCGGGAAGTATTCGGGAAGCATTCTAGGAGCATACGGCATGTACGGAAAACGTCCGGGAAGCATGCTTCTAGTTCTTGGTGCATTCGGAATGAAAATTTGGAGGTGCTGGGTTCCGTATGCTTTCCGAACACCCCGAATGGACCTAGAACATGACGAATGCTTTCCGAACGTTTTCAGTATCCTTTCCGGATTTTTTTACATTTATGCCACCGAATGTATAACGAATAGCCAGAACCTTTCCAGTATTCTTTCAGAACATTTTCCGAACTGCTCGTACACTTCCAGAATGCACAGTATGTTCCGTATGCTTTCCGAACACCCCGAATGGACATAGAACATGACGAACCCTTTCCGAACGCTTTCCGAACCCTGCGGAAAGCATGCGGAAAGAGTTCGGTCCATTCTAGGTCGATTCGCCGTGTTCTGAAAGCATTCGGAAAGCATAAGAAAAGCATTCGGAAAGGAAACCTTTCGAAGTCAACATGCGGGAAGTATTCGGTCTATTCTGAAAGCATTCTGAAACCATACTGAAAACATTCGGAAAACAAACGGAAAGCATTCGGTGATACATTGAGGAAAACACATTCGGAGGGGCATTCGGCCAGTTTAAAAAATCACACCACTTTCGTATACGGAAAACAAACGGAAGCTCATTCAGGCCAGTGTGATCGCCCCATAAAAGAATACAAAATTGTTTATTTTTGCCAAGCAGGACACCTGCCTGAAAACAAAAATGATATGATGCACGTAAAACGTTTTTTTTTTTATGTTAACACTTTGAATGTCTGATTAGAATTGAGAGGGTATACATTTCTTTGCAATCTGGTTTTGGATAACCATGTCAGCAAGATATAAACTGAGTATTCTGGACTGTGGTTGAACCCTGGCATGGCTGAATGGTGGCATGTCAATGATACAAGTAGCGAAATGCCTGAAAGTAAGCGATTCCGTCATTCAAAGACTGCAAGAGTGTCCCTGTACTACTGGCAGAGCGAATGAGATGTCCTGTTTCGGATGCAGTGTCCATGTGGCCTTTAACTTCTTGTGACTAGTATGTGTGACAAAACATCTAGCCCCTTTCCATTCCGATAGCTGAACCGTTCCGCCGTCTATCTGATGGTGAACTGTTTCTGGTGTTGCGCTCTATAATCTGGGTAGACGCTATTTATATGATGTGCAAGTAAGCGACAGAATGAGAAGACGTTGCCTCGCTATCTCGGCTGAGCACGCTCTAAGCCGGTGTTTTATGTAAAAGTACTCAAGTTAATCGTTTAAAGTTTCGCTCCAAGTCCCCGAGGTTGTCGCCACTTCGTTATAAAACTCGATCATCTTTTCCGTTTGATTTGCGACTCCTAATCCATTGATGTCTGCGTGCTAATAGGAGTGTAGGATTTGTATCAACTGACTGGTGACTTCCAGTGAACCCTACTGTAGGGAGTGTAGGATTTGTATCAACTGACTGGTGACTTCCAGCCAACACTACTGTACTCCTCTCTCTGTGTGTATGGATTGTGTCGATCTCTGAGAGTCTGTCTATACATATGTCTATGTCTGTCTTCTGTTTATGTCTATCTCTGTGTCTCTAGCTGTATGGCAAGCATGATAGATGGATGTTTATCCCCCCCCCCCTCTCTCTCTCTCTCTCTCTCTCTCTCTCTCTCTCTCTCTCTCTCTCTCTCTCTCTTTCTCTCTCTCTCCCTCCCTTCCATCCTTTTGTCTCTTTTTTTCTCTTCCCTCTCTCGCCATGTTAGAATATAACCTTTTATTAATGCAAAAAAGAATCAAACAAAATGACTACTACCATTCACTTTTTAGCCATTGATATAGCCGGGTTGGAAAAGAGTTCATTCTTACAATTGATCAATTCAAAATACATCCGAGTTTCCTTTTTGGTGTATATTTTACAAACAGACACTAACAGCTGATGTATATTTTACAAATGTGTCCCTTGCTCTACATCATTCATCTGACAGACACTAACAGCTGACCGTCCTCGGTGGCGTCGTGGTTAGGCCATCGGTCAACAGGCTGGTAGGTACTGGGTTCGGATCCCAGTCGAGGCATGGGATTTTTAATCCAGATACCGACTCCAAACCCTGAGTGAGTGCTCCGCAAGGCTCAGTGGGTAAACCACTTGCACCGACCAGTGATCCATAACTGGTTCAACAAAGGCCATGGTTTGTGCTATCCTGCCTGTGGGAAGCGCAAATAAAAGATCCCTTGCTGCTAATCGGAAGAGTAGCCCATGAAGTGGTGACAGCGGGTTTCCTCTCAAAATCTGTGTGGTCCTTAACCATATGTCTGACGCCATATAACCGTAAATAAAATGTGTTGAGTGCGTCGTTAAATAAAACATTTCTTTCTTTCTTTCTAACAGCTGATGTATATTTTACAAATGTGTCCCTTGCTCTACATCATTCACCTGACAGACACTAACAGCTGATGTATATTTTACAAATGTGTCCCTTGCTCTACATCAGTCACCTGACAGACACTAACAGCTGATGTATATTTTACAAATGTGTCCCTTGCTCTACATCATTCACCTGACAGACACTAACAGCTGATGCTTATGAAACATGTCCACTTGATATGTTACGGGCTCATATAGAAATGGTGGAAAATATATAAACAGAAAGTTTTATAGTTACTTCTTTTATGAAACCATGTCTCAAATTGTGATCAGCCACTGTGAACCTATGTTTATTATCACATATGTTATTTTATATCTTATTATATGCTTAGCACAAATAAAATGTCCTATAAAATGTTTGTAACAGTTAACCGGTGACGGTATTAACATATTAATGTCGCGATTCTGAAACATGTTTGTGACAGTTAACCGGTAACGGTACTAACATATGAATGTCGCGATTCTGAAACATGTGTGTAACAGTTAACCGGTAAAGGTATTAACATATCAATGTCGCGATTCTGAAACATCTTTGCAACAGTTAACCGGTAACATGTTTGCAACAGTTAACCGGTAACGGTATTAACATATCAATGTCGCGATTCTGAAACATGTTTGTGAAGTATTTGCAAATATAAATAGAAAGGAAACGAAAAACATATACATGTATTAAGCATAATGATGCAGTTAATGCTATGATAAAAAGTGTTATAGATTGAGGAGAAAAAACTCGTAATATGTACATACTAAACACACACGTTGTATGACTTAGCTGGCAACACGCCGGAGAAGGCTAAGGAATAAGACAGGGCGGTACTTTCTCTCTTTTTCAGTCCATAAATATTCTCGACATTGCCACTTTAATATGACGTTATGAAATATTTCTTGTTTGTTATTTTTGGCTCAAAACCCGATGACCGGTTCTCTTTGAAGTCGGATAGTTTGCGAGGCTGCCAGAGCATTGCTGTGTTCAACCCTCTGGTCGTTAGTTCTGTTTCAGAGACGAGACAGACGGCGGTTCCTTCACATCAATAGAGTAGCTGGAGGAGAGGTGGGTGGATGGGTGGGTGTTCGGTCTTCTGAAGACGAACACGATGAAATATGAAGGCAATTTCAATAAACTGTACCTTTGACTGTATTCAAATTAGAAACATCTGTTCAGTTGTTTACGCAAAGCCTACTTCACACGTCCTGTATTCTTGTAATTGCAGACAAAACAGTCTCCGAAATCTACCTGAAGGACGGGTCAATGGCCGACAGCCTCCCATGCCGATCTCAATACAGTGAAAACAAAGCTTTAAGAAAGAAAAAATAATAATACAAACAAACTAGCACAATCAGACTAGATATGTCTACCAATATGTGTATTATAGCTAGATCGGTAGTGTAGTGGGTAAGACATCGGACATAAGGCTGGTAGACACTGGGCTCGCCTCCCGATACCGGCTGTCACTCAGATCCAGTTTAACGTTTCATTGGGTAGCTGTAAGACCACTACGCCGACCTTTTTCTCACTAACAACTAACCACTAACCCTCTGTTCAGATAGCTGAGGTGTTTGCCCAGGAGAGTGAATGAATAGATCTAATATATCTATCGGTGGAGAGAGAGAGAGAGAGAGAGAGAGAGAGAGAGAGAGAGAGAGAGAGAGAGAGAGAGAGAGAGAGGGGGGGGGCAGAGAGGGAGGGTGGTGGTAGATAGAATAGAGAGAGGGAAAGAGAGAGTGAGTGAGAGAGGAATATATATTAGAGAGAGAGGAATATATATGTCATGCATCAATCATTCATCCATCCATCCACTGACCATCCATCATGCAGCCAGACACATACACAGCTAAAGACAGACACAGACAAACAGACATGCGGACAGGCTGGGCGTCACCGTTAGTACATATGACCAACTCTCATCAACTCAGTACACACGGCACGGGGAGGAACCACAATGTGATGATCTCTTCTAAACTCTAGGTATTAAAACTATATTGGAAATAGCAACTTTAACTTTGGAAAATACCTATCGACCTTCCCTCCCACACACCATGCGAAAGTTAAGGCTGATTGAAATGGTTATATGAACTTTTAACCTTCTTTTCCTTTTTGAAAATGACTTTTTTAATTACGCAATTATTGTAAATCTAATTTTACACAACTTGTTGTTGAAGTAATTTTCTACTACCAATACAGCGATTGACCTCTAACCCTAGTACTACGCACTCCCCTAAACATGACACTTAATAACCCTACTATCACGCACGACCCTAAATATGACACTTAATGTAACAAGAGCGTCCGATTTGCTGCTAAGCACTGGTCTAATCAAACACTTGGAAAACAGTTTGCACGCATTCCATTTGGAATGATCGTTCAATGACCGACCAAAGACTCTTCAACAACCTGGATAGAATAAAAGTTATTACGATCGAGAGTCAATTACCGGCACGTGTTATGGGGAGATCATTTCGGTACATTTTCGCCATGCCTCCCAGCTACGTTTGAACCAAATCCTGGCGCCTTTTACCAACAGGGGTATGAAACGGTCTTCCTGGTCGTGATGGACCAACAGGTCAGGTATCCTTTTACCTCTGAAAGGTGAACGATCAACTATATATAATACGCAAATTACACACAATCTGAAGCAAGAGGTCGTACTATTTAGTGTCGGCATTGATTAAACAAGTTTCCTTTATTCTGTAAAGGCTGTTGCAGAATTTAGTTTTAAAGTAAAAGAATATTCTACACTTGAGTTGTTTTATGATATTTGGATGTATATGCGATGCATTTAGTGTTTGGTTATTGTTGTTTGTTCTTCGGTCTTTGTGCAGTTTTCTCTTTCAGATATATACTATGAAAAACATTATTTTTTCTTTCTGCCGTTTTTCTTTCCTTCCTTCTTTCTTTCTATTCTTTCTTTCTTTTCTTCTGTTTTTTTTTTTCATTTTGAGGACTAGGAATATACTATACAAATGTACTATCAACTGTAAAACCATCCATCAGTTCTGTCTTATTACCACTGTTGTAGGTATCTACTATGGAACAACAATATTCATAGTGTCGTCTGCTACAGGGATGACTGTGTTGACCTTGAATATCCACCACAAGGGCACACGAGGAAAAGGAGTTCCCTCAGCTATCAAGAAGTTTGCCTTTGGCTATCTGGCGAAAGTCTTCTGCATCACCATCACCAGTCCAGAGAGTAGCTACAACACAACGGTCAGTATTCAAACCCGCAATCCTACTACCCAGTCCACATACTAGCAACAATCCTACTCACCAGTCCACACAATAAGTACAATCCTACTCACCAATCCAGAGAGTAGCTACAACACAACTGTCAGTATTCAAATCTGCAATCCTACTAGCCATTCCACACAATAGCTACAATCCTACTCGCCAGTCCACACAATAAGTACAATCCTACTCACCAATCCAGAGAGTAGCTACAACACAACTGTCAGTATTCAAATCTGCAATCCTACTAGCCATTCCACACAATAGCTACAATCCTACTCGCCAGTCCACACAATAACTACAATACTACTCACCAGTCCACACAATAACTACAATACTACTCACCAGTCCACACACTAACTACAATCCTACTCACTAGTCCAGAGAGTAGCTACAACACAACGGTCAGTATTCAAACCCGCAATCCTACTAGCCATTCCACACAATAGCTACAATCCTACTCACCAGTCCAGAGAGTAGCTACAACACAACAGTCAGTATTCAAACCCGCAATCCTACTAGCCATTCCACACAATAGCTACAATCCTACTCACCAGTCCACACAATAACTACAATACTACTCACCAGTCCACACAATAACTACAATACTACTCACCAGTCCACACAATAGCTACAATACTACTCACCAGTCCACACAATAACTACAATCCTACTCACCAGTCCATATAATAGCTACAATCCTACTCACCAGTCCAGAGAGTAGCTACAACACAACGATCAGTATTAAAACCCGCAATCCTACTAGCCATTCCACACAATAGCTACAATACTACTATCCATTCCACACAATAGCTACAATCCTACTTACCAGTCCACACAATAACTACAATACTACTCACCAGTCCACACAATAACTACAATACTACTCACCAGTCCACACAATAACTACAATCCTACTCACCAGTCCATATAATAGCTACAATACTACTCACCAGTCCACACAATAACTACAATCCTACTCACCAGTCCACACAATAACTACAATACTATTCACCAGTCCACACAATAGCTACAATACTACTCACCAGTCCACACAATAACTACAATCCTACTCACCAGTCCATATAATAGCTACAATCCTACTCACCAGTCCAGAGAGTAGCTACAACACAACGATCAGTATTAAAACCCGCAATCCTACTAGCCATTCCACACAATAGCTACAATACTACTAGCCATTCCACACAATAACTACAATACTACTCACCAGTCCACACAATAACTACAATCCTACTCACCAGTCCATATAATAGCTACAATACTACTCACCAGTCCACACAATAACTACAATCCTACTCACCAGTCCATATAATAGCTAAAATACTACTCACCAGTCCATACAATAGCTACACTACTACTCACCAGTCCACACAATAACTACAATCCTACTCACCAGTCCACACAATAACTACAATACTACTTACCAGTCCACACAATAACTACAATACTATTCACTAGTCCAGACAATAGCTACAATACTACTCACCAGTCCACACAGTAACTACAATCCTACTCGCCAGTCCATATAATAGCTACAATCCTACTCACCAGTCCAGAGAGTAGCTACAACACAACGATCAGTATTAAAACCCGCAATCCTACTAGCCATTCCACACAATAGCTACAATACTACTAGCCATTCCACACAATAGCTACAATCCTACTTACCAGTCCACACAATAACTACAATACTACTCACCAGTCCACACAATAACTACAATCCTACTCACCAGTCCATATAATAGCTACAATACTACTCACCAGTCCACACAATAACTACAATCCTACTCACCAGTCCATATAATAACTACAATCCTACTCACCAGTCCACACAATAACTACAATACTACTTACCAGTCCACACAATAACTACAATACTATTCACTAGTCCAGACAATAGCTACAATACTACTCACCAGTCCACACAATAACTACAATCCTACTCACCAGTCTACACAATAACTACAATCCTACTCACCAGTCCATATAATAGCTACAATACTACTCACCAGTCCGCACAATAGCTACACTACTACTCACCAGTCCACACAATAACTACAATCCTACTCACCAGTCCATATAATAGCTACAATACTACTCACCAGTCCACATAATATCTACAATCCTACTAGCCAGTCCACATAATAGCTACAACCCTACTAACCAGTCCACGCAATAGCTACAATCCTACTCACCAGTCCACATAATAACTACAATCCTACTCACCAGTCTACATAATAGCTACAATCTTACTCACCAGTCCACAGAGTAGCTACAACACAACGGTCAGTATTCAGTGTCACAATCCTACTCACCAGTCCATATAATAACTACAATCCTACTCACCAGTCCATATATTAGATACATTCCTACTTCCCAATCCACATAATAGCTACATCACAGCAAACAGTATTCAGTCCCACAATCCTACTCACCAGTCCACATAATAGCTACAGTCCTTCTCACCAGTCCACATTTTAGCTTCAATCCTACTCACTAGAACACATATTAGCTACAATCTTACTCACCAATCCAAATAATAGCTACAGCACAGTGGTCAGTATACAGTCCCACAATCCTACTCACCAGTCCAGATAGTAGCTACAGTACAGAGGTCAGTATTCAGTCCCACAATACGACCTCACCGAAAATGCCGCGGAAGGGCCATTTTAAAACTAATGTTGCGCCCAGCATGCTGGTGGAATTTCATTATTTGATTTGTGGGCTGGGTGGGAGAGTAGACCAGTGGTAAAGCGCTCGGCTGATCTGGGATCAAGCCCAGTCGCTGGGCCGATTGGGCTATTTTTCTTTCCAGCCAGTGCATCACGACGGGTATATCAAAGGCTAAGGTATATGCTATCCTGCCTGTGGGATAGTGCATTTAAAATATCCCTTTCTACTAATGGAAAAATGTAGCGGGTTTAGCTTTGTGTATGTAACTTGACACCTCCTCATTCTGGGATATCCGTTTAGCTTTGTGTGTGTAACTTGACAACCGTCCTCGTTCTGGGATATCCGTTTAGCTTTGTGTGTGTAACTTGACACCCGTCCTCGTTCTGGGAGATCCGTTTAGCTTTGTGTATGTAACTTGACACCCGTCCTCGTTCTGGGATGTTCGTTTAGCTTTGTGTATGTAACTTGACACCCGTCCTCGTTCTGGGATGTCCGTTTAGCTTTGTGTATGTAACTTGACACCCGTCCTCGTTCTGGGATGTCCGTTTAGCTTTGTGTATGTAACTTGACACCCGTCCTCGTTCTGGGAGATCCGTTTAGCTTTGTGTATGTAACTTGACACCCGTCCTCGTTCTGGGATGTCCGTTTAGCTTTGTGTATGTAACTTGACAACCGTCCTCGTTCTGGGATGTCCGTTTAGCTTTGTGTATGTAACTTGACAACCGTCCTCGTTCTGGGATATCCGTTTAGCTTTGTCTATGGTTACGGTTCTGCAGATTTGATAGTTGTCTCATTGTGGCGGATACTGTGAGTACTACAGGATAACCACGCCTTTCTGGAATACACAATATTCTGACAGGCCAAAGGGGCGGGTCGAAAGGTGTAGTTGTATAGTATCAAAGTAGTATTCTTCTGACATTGTATGAGTATTGTCCATCATTATTCACACACTCTATTGAGCAGCATGTTTTGTTATTACGTACATATATTTCAATTGTTTAACTTCCTCTCATATCCCAACAACTGATATTAGATAATACAAAAAGTAATGATGGTAATTTAGAAAGAAACTGTTAATCTTTGTTTACTTGCAATTATTTTCTCCAAAAAGTATTGAATTCTGAGTACAAATTAAAAACAAATTCATTTTAACTTCAGTTTATCCCAGAATGCAATGGTCCTTCAGGAAATAGCTCCTACATCCGATACAAAATGGCCTCCCAGACGGAAGTTGAAATGGGCACCACCAAGACAGCAGTGAGTTCTTTAAACTTGTCTGTCTATATATAAATAATAATTTGAGTAATTTAAACTTTTGTCGTCAGTGGGCTGCTACACAATAAAGGAGTAATTTAAACATTTGTCGTCAGCGGGCTGCTAAGCAATAAAGGAGTAATTTAAACATTTGTTGTCAGCGGGCTGCTAAGCAATAAAGGAGTAATTTAAACATTTGTCGTCAGCGGGCTGCTAAGCAATAAAGGAGTAATTTAAACATTTGTCGTCAGCGGGCTGCTACGCAATAAAGGAGTAATTTAAACTTTTGTCGTCAGCGGGCTGCTACGCAATAAAGGAGTAATTGATGAAGAAAGAGCAGATTTGATCTTCCTTGTCAATCTGTTAACCTCCTGTACTGAGCGGTGTTTCCACTTGTAAGCACTAACATCATCAGAAATTTTATCAAATGTCTTCGTTTTCTACTCCACCCCCTCCTCATATCTGCTACTGACGTTTTAAATATGGTGTGGGTTCCATTTCGTATCGGTATACATGTCTGTTAAAGCCACAGTATCACAGTTACATAGTTGCGGGTTGTAGATAAAATTATACGACCTTTAAAATTCACATCAAAATAATTTAAGTTATTAAATGAAATTTTGTTTTGAGAATCTTTAAAGAATTTGTAATGCATAATGTACAATAATGTGTATCGTCTACCAAACGCTGGATTGTGATTATTATTACTGTTCAAAGGGAGTAGTACTAGCATATGCAGCAGCAGTAAAGGCGATAGTAGTAGTAGTAGTAATTGTAGTAGTAGTAGTAGAAGTAGTAGAAGTAGTAGTAGTAGATATAGTAGTATAGTAGTAGTAGTAGTAGTAGAAATTGTAGTAGTTGTAGTAGTAATAGTAGTAGAAGTTTTAGTAGTAGTAGTAGTAGTAGTAGACGTAGTAGTAGTAGTAGAAGTTGTAGTAGTAGTAGATATAGGAGTAGTAGTAGTAGTAGTAGTATCAGTAGTAGTAGTAGTAGAAATTGTAGTAGTAGTAGTAGCAATGGTTGTAGAAGTGGTGGTGGTTGTGGTAGTGGTGGTGGTAGTACTAGAAACAGTAAACACGGAAGTCACAGTAGTCATACACGTTGACATGTATACACGTGGTACATCTGGCCGAGATATACCTCTCATTGTACGTATTTTTCAGGAATTCAAGACGGTCTCAGAGAAAGTAACACGGATCCATGATACGAAATTGGAGGCTGACACCCGACAAAACAATGGTGGGATTAATTTCGTCAGGTTTCAGAATTCGGAAGGGACTTCTGCTCCGATAATGGAAAACTTTGAAGCTCAGTTCACTCGGCTTCTACAGAAAGTATACCAGACAATAGAACGAAACGAAATGCGGCTCGCAGATCAAGACAAGCGCGACGCCATTAAAGTGGAATGGCAGCAAGTGGCACAGATCGTCGACCGCGTTCTCCTCATTCTCTTCGTTATCGCCACCATCGTCATCACAGGAATAGTCTTGCTGCAAGCACCGAACGCGTACGGCAGATTGTGAGAGAGGAAATACTAAATAAGGCATGTATTCAGGGGGCGAGCGCTCGCCAACAGTTTGACTGGCATCTACCATGCTCATCTACCAATTAGCACGTATTGAACGATAGGTGCAAAAACCAAAGTTGCGAGCGACTGCGAGCGACCGGTTCCCTGAACACGACTCAGTTGTTGGATTTTGCAGATGTTTGATGTTTAATATACTTACCACGTATAATATGCACATACAAGTATTGGGTGCTCATTGTACGCAACTTCTCATAGGTTGTTGATGGGCGCAGGCGTCGTTCTCAGCCAATTATCTTTCATCTTTCTTTTTTATTTGGTTTTTTCTCTTGTCTGTCGATATACAAAACACTATCGATTTCATATGAATAATCGTTGTACTACGATAATGAATCTGTTGACCTTTGTTCCTACAATTCCGAATTACAATGTCAGACATTATACTAGAACCTTTTTAAAAGTCTGTCATACTATATTCTATATGTACTTATTCACTTTATTACTATTGATATATCACAATGTCCGACTATCTACTAGAGTATTTCGACACGTTTGAAAACTGCAATACCATACAGTACATGTACAGTGGCGGAACCAGAAAATCCATTTGGGGGGGGGGGGGCAATGACATTAGGCGGAATGCCAATGGAACTTTGGGGGAAGTTTGGAAGGGATCGTAAAAAAATGAACATTAATATATAATAAAATTATAACTGTCGCAAAATTATGGGTGGCCCCTGCCCCCCTCCCCCCCCCCCCTCCGATCCGCATCTGATGTAATTTTTACTTTATTACTATTGTTATATCACAATGTCCGACTACATCTACTAGAGTATTTCGACACATTTAAAAACTACAATACCATACAGTACATATATATTTACTTCATTCACGTTGATAATATTACAATGTTATACATTATACTAGAACAGCTTTAATATGCTTTGATTGCTGTCGCATGGGACACGGTTACTGTCTATTTCCTCGGGTATTCCTCACCGTGTAGTGTTCTTTCCATCGTGTGTTACTGTATATAATATAACTGTGAGGTGCGTGATAGGACAGGCCCAGGGGTGTGTACGACAGGAGCGCACGCACCCCTCGCTCCATCCCTACCCCGGTCCCGCCCTTCTATCGACATCCATGCACACAGACCGTGGGTATACATTCTCTTGGAGACCGTTCATCCACACAAGGCCCTCGGTGTCTTAAAACTAGTTTTGGCACTAATTGTTCATCAATAGTAATATTCAATATTCTTCGTGCAAATTCTGCACTTGGGCCTAGATACAAGCATACTGTCGTGGGTTTTTTGTGTGTGGGTTTTTTGGGGTTTTTTAACTATTCCTAATCCAGATTTACGCTGTTTTCTTACGAATGGTCTGCTTTCTTTGACCATGTCTATTTATATTAGGATGTAGATGAACATTTAAACTTATTATTCGATGAATATTATGACATAGCTATTAGTTTTTGACAAATTTCTTTCTCACTCTCATAGCTTTAAGATATTTTGTCGTTATATTTAATAACGTTCAAAGGTTGGGTTTATTCTTGTTTGTAGCTCTTTGTAGATGCGTTTTTTATCATAATTATTCGTGTGCTTTTAGCTCGGCTTATTTGTTCAAATTAATAACAAACACGCTGAAAACTTGGTGCTTTATTAATTCTCAATAAGTCTATATCAGAACGTAGTCGAGCTATTCACATTGACATTAATGTTTTATTATTTATTTATTTATTTATTTATTTATTATTTGTGTTTCTATACCGGAAGATTGAAATTAATACCTTTACATATTTCTGTTGAATTTACAGTTTATTAATAAATACTAGTAAAGACGCATATGAAGTTAGATGTCGTTATTGAACTTCAACGTGATTTCACTGTTATAAATATAACAATTGTGAATAACTGTGGAAATTAAAGGAGAATGTGATACAAATGTTTCCTGTTACAATTTGCAGAACAGAATATGCTACCTCGAGTTTTGTCAAAATCAGGTCAAATGTATTAAGGTGGTTCTTAAGGCCTATCATATCTCTCTCTCTCTCTCTCTCTCTCTCTCTCTCTCTCTCTCTCTCTCTCTCTCTCTCTCTCTCTCTCTCTCTCTCTCTCGTATTAAATTATCTACACTTATTTAATTATATTCTGTAAAGATTCTGAAAATAATACTATCTGGTCAGTTCATACATTATGCTATTAGCCTATTCGTATTGACCGATGATTATTAACATTATTAAAATATATGTATGTGTAATAAGTGTTATATAACATGTAATGCCACTTGGGCTACCATGGCAAGAAAGTAATACAATTTGGTCCGCCATGGTGTTGATAGATTGTCGTGGTACCGCAGCGGAACGATTGACATTACTTATACAAGATTATAATCGTCGACTGAAGGTCACTTAAAAGAAAACACACACATTCATTATACAAGATAATCGTCGACAGAAGCTCACTTCAAAAAAAAAACCCACACATTAATTATACAAGATAATCGTCGACTGAAGGTCACTTCAAAGAAAACACACACATTATTTATACAAGATAATCGTCGACTGAAGGTCACTTCAAAGAAAACACACACATTATTTATACAAGATAATCGTCGACTGAAGGTCACTTCAAAGAAAACACACACATTCATTATACAAGATAATCGTCGACTGAAGGTCACTTAAAAGAAAACACACACATTCATTATACAAGATAATCGTCGACTGAAGGTCACTTCAAAGAAAACACACACATTCATTATATAGTGATAACTGTAGTCTACGAGTAAGGCCACCGCCTTGCACTAGCCGCATTAGGTCAATGTTTTACTTCGGAACTATTTCTTGTTTGAAAATTAGATATGTATCGCAGGCACTTGAGTTTTATGGATCATTTGTTTTCACCGACGAATAAGTTGGACAACGAGGTTCCAAGTGATATTGTTTCTTTTCTCTTTGTGTCTCAGATAAACACGGGAAATGTGCTGCTAAAACGGGGGCTTTGACCAATAGAATATGTAGTTGTGCCTTTAGTGATTGATGTGTTTATGTCGATGGCATAACGACTGGGGAAGGCGACTGGTTGTTTTCTTCTTTCTTTATTTCTTCTTTTCCTCCTCCTTTTCTTCTTCATGCAGGGTTGAAAATTAGCAGTCGCCCGTGGCGACCTTTATTGGCTAAGAGCGACTAAGAATTTTATAAAGGTAGTCCGTTGGGCGACCATCGATTTTAGAGTGCCGAGTATGGTAACAGTTAAAAAAAGAAACGCACTAAAACTGAATCGAATGACCAATGTGACAACAGCGAACTACAATTCTGGCAGGAGACGATATTATTGAACATGTTCTATATTTTGACAGCGCCAGACTGACCAGACTCAGAATGGAATGGACTGGATACACCATAATTATCTAATAGACCTATGTTTTGACATTTTAAAATATTATGGAACAAATTAATCCTGTTTAATTAGCTTACTTGTATTTTATTCTGGAACAAAATCAAAATTTATCTTGTAGTTCTAATTCACACTAACAATGACATTTTCCCATTACTACAGAGATTATTCCTAAAGTCAATTACTAGTAATTGGCATGCAAATATAAAATTCATATAAAAACGTAATAATTTATTAAATTATAAACCCATACCATCTGAAATAACTTTTTTGTGGAAGTTCAGTGTAAAGAAAAAAATATATATATTTATTAAATTGTATGGGTTAAATCTTGATGGAACATCTAAGATAAATCTGAACGACAAAATATATGGAATAGTGGATGATTCTATCAATCTTTATCTAGTGCCTTGTCTATAGGAGGACAGCCAACCCCGAGGAAATCCTTTACCGGAGAGTTCATCCCTCTTGCATCGCCATAAAGAGGACTGCCACTCCCAAACTAATTTACTAAAACACGCGGCAGTTCTACCTTTTAAGGCTTTAGTTTCTTTATACTGCATTATCGATTACTTCAGAGACAGTGCACGTCAAGCTGCATACATTGGCTGTTCTAGCATTTTTCTTTACCTGTATTAAAAATGATATTTAATCTGTATCATTTAATTGTAATTTGTAATGAAATATTTTTATTTGTAATGGATTTCTTTTTCAAAAAAAAAGTTATTTGGGTTGGTATGGGTTTAAAACTTAATAATATGTTAATTTAATATGAATTTTAACTTCATTCCTTATGAAGTTACATGGCAATTCATCGTTTTCCTTTCGACGCAAACGGTCTATATACATGGCTATTATTACACATGGTTATTATTCAACAAAGAAAATTCAAATTTTGATTTTCGCTGTGCAGTTAAATTGTAGGGCTAGTTGAATTTGAGAAGGGCCAGTAAGATTTTTCTTCAACTGGCCCTGCTGGCGACAATAGTTTTCATGTTAATTTTCAACCCTGTTCATTTCATTAATTTTTCTTATTAATTTCTTCTTTCGTTTTTCATCTTCTTTCTCTTTCTTCTTCGTTGGTTTTTTTTTTTGAAAAAGTCGTTGCTTTTTTTCTTTTATTTACAAAATGACAAATGCTAAAATGAGGTTAAAATAGAAGATCTAATTTTTGAAATGTTATATTGGAAACACTCGGGTAATCTGCTAACTGTGCGCTTTCGATAAAATATCATATCTTCGACATCATCATCATATTGTTTTATGAAGATTAATATAATTATTATTATTCTATAGACTGTTCTATAATTCATTTGAGATGGTTGGTTTCATATGACACCTTTCGGTAGAAATTTCAAACGATGTCTTTAAAGTAGTTTTTAAAGTATGGATTGTGAGAACGGGATTAAAACTAGTTTTTTGTGGTTACAAATTAGTTACTTCTTATCTGTTAAGTAATGAAACAAATAAAAGAGCTCCCTTATACACTAATGTTTAGAACTATGGCGTGGTTATCTAGACGCACTTTTCTACCTACAGCGATCAGGAAATGTTTATTTAACGACGCACTCAATACATTTTATTTACGGTTATATGGCGTCGGAACCGCGAACAGCGATCAGTGACAGTGACCGTGACAGTGGCTACACCGATTGTATAATACCAATATGTCATATATGTCTGTGATCAAATTATTGATGTTTATAACTACTGAAATTATTGATGATAATGTATTAAATGGTAACTACTATTTATGTGTGTGACATGATTTAGTTTATTTGTTGTTTTCTTATTTTTGTTTCTTTCTTTATATATTAAATTGTTTATGTATTTGTTTATTATTTATTTATTTATGTATTAAATTATTTAGGTATGTATGTATTTATTTATTTATTTTATTACTTTTGGACAGAGCGTTACAGTGCTTAGTTTTAAATTTTATTGAATGGGACTAAAATCATGGATGTAATTACCTATGTTGCAATGTACGACTCAATTAAGTATACTTTTCAACTTGCTTAGCGCTTTAACACACGGAATAACTGCTGACCACACCTTTCTAAAGCCTAGGTACGCCCCTGAAAAGTAGCAAACACTGTACTAAACAATGCACAAGAAGAATGATAGAAAATGGGTTAGGTTTAAAATAATAGTGTAAGAGGAAAGAAATACTTCAGTTTAGAAATAATGATCAATTTAAAATAGGACGACGTAGTTGACGTTCTTCATGTCGTGCTGTACGGTGTACTGGTTTACTGAATGACGCGGGACATTATAAAAATAAGACAAATATAAATATTAAAATTTTACAAACTATACATAATGTAACACATCGAATGTGTGCAGAATTCAATGTTCTCTATGACATTTCAGGTGGGATGAACTATTTTATATTTATGCACTCCTTGTTATTTTTATTGGATTAAAATGCACGTTTCTGTGAAAACCAAGGTTGCTAGGAAAGCTGAAGCGATAAAGAGCGTGCTCGAAATAAGTATATCTATACCCAAAATAAGAAAACCCAAATTAAGTACATCTATACCCAAAATATGAAAGCCCAAATTAAGTATATCTATACCCAAAATATGAAAGCCCAAATTAAGTACATCTATACCCAAAATATGAAAGCCCAAATTAAGTACAAACAGACTAACCTCAAAACATTTCACCTGAAAATCAACGGAATGTTAAGCTGTAATTAGATTGAAATAACTTGAAATACATTTGTGATACAACTCTTTACCAGCTGTTATCACAATGAACTAGCAAGACATCGGTGTGTTCAGAACAGACAAAAAGCCCATTGAGAACCTGTTAGTGAGATCTAAAGCCCTGGAAGACTTTCATGATGGGTACCAATTATAAACATATTAGCATTTTTCTTTCAGTATTCTAGTATACTAGTACCAGTGTACACAAAGTTAAATGCTTCTATCACAAAAAGAAGAACACTTTTAAACTTAACGGTATAGCTATGTGACTGTAAATGATGTTATTTTTGCTGCTTAACTTCGACAGGGCGTTCATTTGTACGATGTATTTGTGTACTGTTCAGTTTGGTTTTGGTATACTTGTTTAACGAATATTTATTTTTATTATATTATTGTAAGAATATGTACCGTGCTGTTGTACTGTGTGGCGTATTGCTGTATCGTTCTGTTAGCCTGATACACGTGCATGTACTTAGGCAACACACCACCGTCTGTCGTGTCGTTACGCAGTTTAATATAATCCCGTTTTGGAAATAATTCCTTATAAAAACAAAATACTACACAATTCTGATGTGCTTTTTAAAATCTTTCTTTGATGTTTATACGTAGAATGACCTCTGTAGCATTTAAATAGCCAATGATTTCAAGTTACTTGTTATGTGTAGTATTAACTGATAACAACTGTGTAAGTGGTATAGTGGCACTTGTATAACAGCAACACGAGGTGGTGATAAGGCACGAACATTGTTACCAGGTACGGCGGAGCAGTGGAGGGGGGAGGGGCTGAATCAAACATAATATTGGTAGTACATTTTTAGGCAGAGATGAATTGTACTTGTAGAATGCAGGAAATTGCATTTCAGCACATCTAGTGTTCAAACGTTTACGGGGAAGCATACCTTCGAACCCCCTAGAAATTTTGCTTTGCGCCCTCGATCTCAATGAGCCCCCCACACCATCCACCCCATCCACCCCACCCAATGTCTACTTGCTTCTGCCGTGCTTGCTTTTAACTAAAAAATGCCGTGGTGGACCTGTGCTGATGTTTCACACAGTACTTGTCAGTTGAGAGCACTCCCTAAAATTAGTAGTCACATAACCCTCTATATAGTATTGTATTTTTCACAGAATATATTCTGACATAGAAATTGTATTAAACTCCATGGAGTAATTAATGGTGGTGTGTAACCTAAAGAACTATTAAATGTAGTGCTTATGGCCGAGATAAAGTTGGTGTACGCTGTATTGCTGTACGGCGTATTGTTGTATTATCCAGTCAGAAATACATCACTTTAATAACAAATTATCTTTTTATTGCACTGTATTCTTATGACGTATGCAAACGTATACGTCTACTTTACATACTATGGAAATAAACATATTGGATTTAATATATCTTAGCTCATTACACGAATCGAAAAATACGATGGATTTTGTTGTTTTGTTGTTTGTCAGTATTCGAAATGGCTCAAGTTTTGGCTGTGTTATAAGAGAGGTTTCATTTACAAAGCCAACCACACCACTACTGTTACGGATAATCGCAATGGGCCACATTTACAAAGCCAACCACACCACTACTGTTACGGTTAATCGCAATGGGCCACATTTGCAAAGCCAACCATACCACTACTGTTACGGATAATCGCAATGGGCCACATTTGCAAAGCCAACCACACCACTACTGTTACGGATAATCGCAATGGGCCAAATTTACAAAGTCAACCACACCACTACTGTTCGATAATAACTAATAGTTTGGCTACTGTAGCAGATCAGCACGGTTAGGAACTGAAAGATGGCGGCATTCTGGAAGTGTTATTTATTTGTGGTATTTAAAATTATATATTAGCCACAACATGTATTATATGTAGCAGGCCTTTAAATCTCAACGAGCGAGTAGCAAACTGCTGTGACGTCACCAAGTACATTCAAAATGATGACCCTATCCGTAACAGTAACGGTGTGGTTGCCAAACCTCTCTATTGTGTGCTACTAACAGATAAGGACAGATCTACTCTAGGGAAATCAATCAAGCGCTTAGTTGGTTTTGCTTTGGGGGTTGGGGGTTGACACATCTGGAGGGGGGTTGGGGTGGGGGCAGTAAAACGAATGAGAGCAAAGTATTCTAGAGATTCATCCAGCTGAACAAAAGAGCACTATTAAACTAAAGGGGCGATTTTCATATATATATATATATTTGGAGGGTGCAGTTGCCCTTCTGTATTCTGTTGCATGAATTGTTTCCTTCCAATGGAGTCTTCGCCAGAGTTTGGAACAATACGGGGAGATTGCGATATGATATGTTGCGATACATACACGTTTTTATATTTATGTTTGCAAATGGCATTATAGCAACGTCTGCACACTTTACATAGAACTATTAGAGAATACCCCGCCCCTGGACGCGGTTACTGGTGAAGCCAGAGTGTGGGCTATGGGCGGGAGTGGTCGTGTCTGAATCTGTTGTGGATAGTGGCACGTTATTTAAATGGTCGAGCAAGCACGCAGATAGGAAAGAATATTATTGCAACTGATATATCGATATGATACCGTGTCGTGATACCCTTGCAGCTCTTGTTTGAATGTTGGGTTTTTTTTTTGTTTTTTTTTGGGGGGGGGGGGGGGAGTGAGTAACGATGAAGTGAATAAGCAAACACAGTTCAGTGAATACGCTAAATATATATTATTTGATTTTGTTTCCCATCCTTCCAGGTCCCTTAATACAAAGACAACTCATGTTAAGGTATAAGCAATACGCTAAATAATTACTGCTCAGCGAATGACGCTAATAGTAAATGGATAATATGCCTTTACCACTGTTTTACTTTGACTTAATTTTTTCTTTTTATCTGTAATAACATATTTAAAAGGACTGCATCAATAGTCAGTATAGTCTTAGTTATTAAAATTACAATCAGCTTACATAAATATAATAATGTACAAGTATATGCAATGCATTTCTCATCATTCAAGTGGTTGCTTAATATGGATTTTTATCTTTAATTATCTTGTATGTATTATTTCGGGGTTTTTCTTTTTCCAACCGCTAAATACAATTTGAAATAATTGCGTTAAAAGGAATTGCAGATGTATAAATGTATCGATATAATGTTTCATTACCCAGCTGTATTGCTTGTAAGTTATTTAATCCTCTGTTAATGGCTACATACTCGGGGTAGTCTGTTAAATCACGTGCATTTCAACAGATGCTTTCATTCCGTACAGAACAGATCTATAAACACGAAGAATGCACCTGAACAACATCAAGTATTATGAAGTCACTTCGGTTCCTTTAATAAAACATTGCAAGCACTAATGATTGTGCCAAAGGTCAATTTATCCTCCTCTTAATTTCGTTTGGTTTTTATCGATATGAAATCTCAAATAATTGCATGGTTCCTTAATTTGATTGAATTATCTTTTAAAATAACCTTTTTATTCATACTAACAATTTTAAGTTTTTATATTTAATGCAATGTATCTTTTGTGTGCTCTTTAAAAGAATAAAACAGCCTATATTGATCTCTAAATAGTGTGCACTGATGCACTAATAGTATTCGCTATCAAATGCAGCTTTCTTTATAGAAGACGTCTGTGTGTATTCCTTCAAATCTAACATGCAAGAAACAGAAGAGAAGAAAAAGACCTGCACCTCGTTAGGGAAGTGTAATCAAAGAAAACCAATTGCGAATGCGCAGAACGGTCGCATTTCCATTACTCCTGCAAATAAAATTCTATTGGTGTAACGACCAGCTCTGATTGGGTCGCTTTAGTGTCATAAATGCCCGGATGTGTTTGCGGGGCAAGAATTAAATTAGAACAGCTGGTGCCACGAAGTTCATGGTGGCCTAATTATTTAAAACCGGATATTAGCCCAGGTTCACACGTGGAACAGTATTTGGCAATTGAAAAGCAGACGAAAAGATTGCAATTACCGCCGAACCAGAAAGTAATTTTTCAATGATCGATAGCGACATGTCTTTTGGTCTATTCAGGCAAGTACAAAATAAAGAGAGAGGAATTGAACGGTGAAACAAATAGATTTGATGATGCATCGACATAGAAGGGTAAATACGTGCATATTAATGCATTAACTTTAGAGATTTTCACAGAAATTCGATTTTGTCGAAGATGTAAAATGTGTAAATTCAATATGGTGTAAACGAATGTTGACGCGGAAATCGGGAGTCAACGAGCTAACGCAGTCAACTCAGTTGTCCTCAGATCATCTTTTCTAAAATGTACTTTTATAAATCTATTCCAATATTTACCACTAATTGCATCTTTTAATATAATGACGTTTTTAAGTTCAGCGAGAACACGGGTACTGAAAAACGTGCGATCATGAGCGACTGGTACTTATAATACAGGCTATACAATAAACCAGTTGTCATAATACAGGCTATACAATAAACTAGTTGTCGTAATACAGGCTATACATAAACCAGTTGTCGTAATACAGGCTATACAATAAACCAGTTGTCGTAATACAGGCTATACATAAACCAGTTGTCGTAATACAGGCTATACAATAAACCAGTTGTCGTAATACAGGCTATACAATAAACTAGTTGTCGTAATACAGGCTATACAATAAACCAGTTGTCGTAATACAGGATATACAATAAACCAGTTGTCGTAATGCAGGCTATACAATAAACCAGTTGTCGTAATACAGGCTATACATAAACCAGTTGTCGTAATACAGGCTATACAATAAACCAGTTGTCGTAATACAGGCTATACAATAAACTAGTTGTCGTAATACAGGCTATACAATAAACTAGTTGTCGTAATACAGGCTATACAATAAACCAGTTGTCGTAATACAGGCTATACAATAAACCAGTTGTCGTAATACAGGCTATACATAAACCAGTTGTCGTAATACAGGCTATACAATAAACTAGTTGTCGTAATACAGGCTATACAATAAACTAGTTGTCGTAATACAGGCTATACAATAAACCAGTTGTCGTAATACAGGCTATACAATAAACCAGTTGTCGTAATACAGGCTATACATAAACCAGTTGTCGTAATACAGGCTATACAATAAACCAGTTGTCGTAATACAGGCTATACAATAAACCAGTTCTCGTAATACAGGCTATACAATAAACCAGTTGTCGTAATACAGGCTATACAATAAACCAGTTGTCGTAATACAGGCTATACAATAAACCAGTTGTCGTAATACAGGCTATACAATAAACCAGTTGTCGTAATACAGGCTATACAATAAACCAGTTGTCGTAATACAGGCTATACAATAAACTAGTTGTCGTAATGCAGGCTATACAATAAACCAGTTGTCGTAATGCAGGCTATACAATAAACCAGTTGTCGTAATGCAGGCTATACAATAAACCAGTTGTCGTAATACAGGCTATACATAAACCAGTTGTCGTAATACAGGCTATACAATAAACCAGTTGTCGTAATACAGGCTATACAATAAACTAGTTGTCGTAATACAGGCTATACAATAAACCAGTTGTCGTAATACAGGCTATACAATAAACCAGTTGTCGTAATACAGGCTATACATAAACCAGTTGTCGTAATACAGGCTATACAATAAACCAGTTGTCGTAATACAGGCTATACAATAAACCAGTTGTCGTAATACAGACTATACAATAAACTAGTTGTCGTAATACAGGCTATACAATAAACTAGTTGTCGTAATACAGGCTATACAATAAACTAGTTGTCGTAATACAGGCTATACAATAAACCAGTTGTCGTAATACAGGCTATACAATAAACCAGTTGTCGTAATACAGGCTATACAATAAACCAGTTCTCGTAATACAGGCTATACAATAAACCAGTTGTCGTAATACAGGCTATACAATAAACCAGTTGTCGTAATACAGGCTATACAATAAACCAGTTGTCGTAATACAGGCTATACAATAAACTAGTTGTCGTAATACAGGCTATACATAAACCAGTTGTCGTAATACAGGCTATACAATAAACCAGTTGTTTCTTTACTGTATTACCAGTAACTCGGTAATCAGTGTCTTAATGATTTGAGCTAGAATGCCATTTCTGTGGGATTTAAAGAGCGTTAGTTGAAAATATTGTTAACGTCATTGGCGCTCGTTTTATGGTATGTAACCTTTTCTGTTTCGCTTTAAATGCGTTGTAATCTAGGACAAATACGACAAGCACTGAAAGACATTATAGAGCCTATATTGGATCTACCACAAGTGTTATTTAACGACGTGCAATGTAATGGTCGAAAATATGTTACACAAATAGCTAAGATCAGTGCTTTTGTGTTGAAGGTGAACGAACTATGGGATGCAACATCATTTGTTAAATTTATATTATTTCACCCCTTCATCCTTCTCTCTCTCTCTCTCTCTCTCTCTCTCTCTCTCTCTCTCTCTCTCTCTCTCTCTCTCTCTCTCTCTCTCTCTCTCTCTCTATATATATATATATATATATATATATATATATATATATATATATATATATATATATATATAAAGCTGCATATATATATATATATATATATAAAGCTGCATATATATATATATAGGACTTCCCATAGGAAATGCCTTTTTCTTAATATTTAATTCACTACAAGTTATGTATTTCTGAGACACAAAAATAGTATTTTTTGTTATTTCCAAAACACTTTTAATTTCTTCTTACTTTACACTAAACAGAAATTATTTACAAAGAAAAAAAGAAAACAAACTTTTGTAGGAGGATGGGACGGACTATATTTTTGTAATTTTGTAAGAGTAATACTATTCTACGAAAGCAGTATTAGTTAATTTAAGTCACAAAATGCCCTTTGTTTATAAACATGTTTCAGTATCACTAGGCCATATGCATCAACTATTATAATCGCAGTGGATCATAGCAAGAAATTTCCGGGGTTCGTAGGAAGGAATTGCCATTGCAAAACCCGGAAGCAATCAGTGTAGGACTGTATGCCCAGGGGTGGTACAGAGGGCAGCTCACACTCCTGAGAATCCCAAAGACGTTTTTACAAAATATTATTAATACCCCCAGAACACCGGCTTTAATCTTTATGCAATTTCTCATTCCGTACATTTAACACGACGTACGTCCATGTAATAATCTAACGGCAATAAATCATAATAAAATGTTGGACGTGCACTCTCGACGGTCAGGCTGTCTCCACACTAAAGTTAGAACCAGAAATGCGTAGCGGAAACACACAGAGAAATTACTACAGCTTACACTATAGAGCGCACTCATATTCTCCTGATTACACTCGTCCCTGGAGGATCTCATAAGTCAAAATAGCCAGACCGTCCACCAGAGACAATATGCTGATTCAGAACCAGCTAGGACGCGAATTCCACATTGGAATGGGCAAAGTCCATAGCTTAGTCGGTAAAGCGCGATAATTGCGTTTTCCCGTCCCAACCAGTATCCCACGACTGGTAAATCAAATGCCGTGGTATTTGTTATCCTGTTTGTGTAAAAATGAATATAAGAGATCCCTTGCTGCTAATAGAAAATTACAGCGGTTTCCTCTAAACGGATATGTCAGAATTACCAAATGTTTGACATCCAATAGCTAATGATAAATACATTAAAGTGCTCTATTGGTGTCGTAAAACAAAACTCTTTTTTTTTAAATCCAGATTGAAAATATAAATATATGTGTGTTTGTGAAAGCAAGTCGAGAAGTTGGAGCTGATACTGCCTAACATATCTTACAGGGATGTCCAACACATCAAACAGCAAGAAAAACATTCTCAACATTTAGAACTCAGCTACACGAATCCGAGATGTTAAAAACATCAAGTAAACCTGCATTTCTTTGGAGGGGAAAACTTTGAGAATGTATGAAGAATATATTGAAATTGAAAATAGATTTGGAATCCGAGTCCATGCTATCATACTTCCACTTGTCTACGTCATCTTGAGTTCAGCTTCTAGAAGAGAGGGTTCCGAGAGCGGAGTCACCCACGTGGTCGCATTACTGTGAGTTGTACTATTAATGCTGGGATCATACTACCAACTGCCAACACAAAGTTGGCTAAGTTTCTGCTCTCACGACTTCTACGACTGTTCCATTTGCTAGTCAGCGCTCCAACAACTTGATTCTCGTCATATAACGCATTAATTGTTAATCTGTCGGTAGTTGGGGAAATTACAACGCAACCATCGAGTTGGCCAACTTTCTGCTGGCAGTTGGTAGTCTGATCCCAGCATAACAAACAGAGCCACACCCTACACGGATGATCAGTTCCATGTCCTACGTGTTTAAAACATGATTTAGTTCATTGTGAATAAGAGACAGTTATGCACATTTCCATTCAAAAATACACCGCGCCACATATTCTTACGTCATTTGAATATCTAGTAATGGCGGACTGGAATTAAAGTTTCGTGTACAGTTTACAAAAACACTTTGTATTAAGCTTGAGATTATACGATAAAGAGATTATTACCCTCGTGTATTTCGGTATCGTCAATATCATATATTAGGAATAAAAATAATGTATTATGCTCGCCATATATATGATTCGTCACGAGTATTTTTTAATATGGAAAATATCAACCGAGTCTATGTTAATCGGTATTTGTCGAGGCTCTGCCGACGAGGTCGAATTCTATTTATCCTATAACACTTCTAAAATAATATTTTAATTATTTTTTAGCAAATCACAGTACTAAAGTCGCCGCCATCGATAATATGACGTCATCACGATTAGTTTGACGTCAGGCATTTTAAACAAATCTTTGAAAACGTTACGCTCAGGTACACGTGTCTTGTTGGCTTGTAAGCAAATGGCCCATCCACAGCAACACATTACCTAGAGACCTTGCAAATTTGCATACCATTATTAACCGGATTAATAAAGTCATTTATCATATGGGTTTATGATATGGACATCATGGGTAGGTTATAAGATAAATAAATAAATAATAAGCTCTTTATCATATAAGCTCAAGCTAAGAAGATGGATGTCATTGAAAAGCTAGAAGGCCCTACGCCATGGACGAGCCCAATCGTAGTCGTCCCTAAGAAAGCTGGTGGTGTAAGAATCTGCGTTGACATGAGAGAACCTAATAAAGCCATACGGAGAGAAAGACACTCAATGCCGACGTTTGACGATCTCGTTGCTGACCTGAACGGCTCAACTGTTTTCAGCAAACTAGACCTGACTAACGCATACCATTAGCTAGAACTGGATGAATCGAGTCATTACATCACTACCTTCACCACGCATGTCGGTCGTCGCCGCTTTAAACGCCTACTCTTCGGAGTCAATGCTGCTGCAGAAATATTCCAAAATGCAATCACGGAAATACTCAGTAACATTACAGGTGCTCAGAACTTCTCTGATGACATTATTGTCCATGGCAAGACACAATCTGAACATGATATAAGTCTTCGAGCCACACTGCAAAAGCTAGAAGAGAGTGGTGCCAAGGTCAATAGAGAAAAATGTGTGTTCTCCACAAATGAAATGACTTTCTTTGGACATGTGTTTGGTGCAAATGATGTCTCGGCTGATCCCAACAAGATTAAGACCATTATCAACACAGCTCCTCCAGAGAATATCAGCGAAGTTCGAGGTTCATCTCTGATTACGCAACCATGACTAAGCCCCTCAGGAAGCTCACCAGACAGGGCATCGCATGGAAATGTCACAAACAGAACAACAAGCTTTTGACAAGCTGAAACGCAAACGTCAGTTATGGCTTACTTCGATTCTACGGAAGAAACTACAGTCTTGGTCGATGCAAGTCCTGTTGGTCTAGGAGCAATTTTGACCCAGAAAGGAAAGGTCATTTGCTACACCAGTCGTGCTCTCACTCCTACTAACAACGTTACTCCCAAACAGACCGAGAACTCTTGGCAGTTGTCTATGGAGTAGAACACTTCCATCTGTACCTCTTTGGCTCCAGTTTCGTAGTGATCACTGATCACAAGCCACTACTAGGAATCATGGACAGACAAAAGCCGACTACAGCCCGGATAGAAAGATGGCGTTTACGTCTTATGCCTAATGAGATGACACTAGTCTATGCTCCAGGAAGAGATGACCTAAATCCAGCCGACTACATAAGCCGTCACCCTCAGACTACACCAAACCGCGAGAATGCTGGTGAAGCATACATCGCATATGTCGTGCGAAATGCCATACCCAAATCAATGACGACTGAAGAAGTGAAGAACGCCATTAAGCAAGATCGAACACTCCAAAGTTTGATGTTGGCAATCCAAACTGGCTTTTGGGAAGACCCAGAGATATCAAATTTCACCAGGTTCAGAGAAGCACTATCCGTCCATGATCGTTTGGTTCTCCGAGGAAATCGTCTTGTTATCCCAGCAACTTTGCAACAGAAAGTCGTTGCAATAGCACATCAAGCACACCAAGGAATTGTTAAGACCAAGCAATGCATCAGACAGAAGGTCTGGTTCCATGGAATTGACAAGTTGGTGGAAGACGCTGTCAAATCCTGTATTCCCTGCCAAGCATCACGTTCAGGGCCTGCCCAACGTGAACCTCTTCAACCCACCCCTTTGCCATCTTTGCGATTATTTGCTTGTTGTCATAGATGAGTATAGTCGATTTCCCGAGGTTGAAATTGTCCCATACACCTCTGTCAAAGCAGTACTACCAAAGTTGGAAGCGATCTTCTCGCGCCAAGGAATCCCAACAACAATCAAAACAGATAATGGGCCTCCGTTCAACGGTGATGAATTTACAAGCATTATGTCCAGTTTCGGGATCCATCACAGGAAGATTACGCCCCTCTGGCCAGAAGCGAATGGAGAATGGATACACT
The DNA here is from genome assembly GCF_016097555.1 of Gigantopelta aegis. Lineage (NCBI taxonomy): Eukaryota > Metazoa > Mollusca > Gastropoda > Neomphalida > Peltospiridae > Gigantopelta > Gigantopelta aegis. The sequence continues at coordinate 83,339,015 of NC_054707.1, read as the reverse complement.
GAACAAGACAATCCGTGCATCAGACGCTGACAACATTGCCTGGAAGTCACAGCTTGCCACTTTCCTTCGTCTCTATAGAGGTACACCGCACATCTCCACCAAAGTATCTCCTTTCGAAGCACTGACTGGCCGTAAGATGAAAATTGGTCTCCCCGAGCTTCCTATCACAAGTCAGACACACAGATCTGTCCACAGCCGCATTATTGAAAATGACTATATCAGCAAGTGCAAAATGACCGACTATGCTGACGCTAAACGACACACGCGAGTATCAGATCTATCGCCAGGTGATTACGTCCTAGTGAAGCAGAAGAGGATGAACAAACTGTCAACTCCATATTCTCATCTGCCGTATGTCGTCGTCCACAAGGGAGGCACCATGATCACTGTTCAACGTGATGAGAGACAAATCACTCGCAACTCCTCACATTTTAAACCTATCAACGGTACACAACTCTCTCTAAGTGATGAGGAAGAGGATAACGAAGATGACAACACCATCGAGACAACAATGCGATCAACTCCTCAACCCACTCAACAGCAGTCCTTGGCCCGGTAACACAAAGCACTCGTAACACTTACACCAACTTACACTTACACGTACACCATACATAATGTATGGTGTACGTCTGACGTAAGTGTTACGAGTGCTTTGTGTTACCGGGCCCTGGTCCCCTGTCACTCCGACCAAGCAGCCGAGGACTCCTTCGAAGTTTGTTTCACCTACATCGACCGTGTCTACACTTCCCCCGGTCTACACCGAGATGCCAGCAAGACCAGTCCGTAACCGTCGACTTCCAACACGCCTGAAAGACTATCATTTGACTTGACGATTACGCTGTCAACAATGTGCATATTACATGGCTGTCTGATAAATACATGACAAAAGTGAACTATATGCCAACTGTCAAATCCAAGTGTTTTTAATTGTGTGCCAAGTTACAGAAACATTTGAGGACCGTTTTAATTTCTTATGAATGTATTGTGTATTTTTCTTTGACAATTTTCTGTTGAAGTTGGGGAGAAATGTAGTGTCTTGGAACTAGTGAGCATTGTGGTCTGTCCCGGTACTCCTATGAGATACACATGCGTAGAGGGAAAACAAACAACATGCGCCCAAGTAGCGTTGCCTCCATGTTTACGTTTTTTTATTCAACATGAATATATATATATAGAGAGAGAGAGAGAGAGAGAGAGAGAGAGAGAGAGAGAGAGAGAGAGAGAGAGAGAGAGAGAGAGAGAGAGAGAGAGAGAGAGAGAGAGAGAGAGAGAGAGAGAGAGAGAGAGCTTATTACCAGTGTTTTTCGGTATCGTCAATATCATATATTAGGAATAAAAATTGTATTATGCAAGCCTCTGGCGAGCATAATACATTAATACATTATTTTTATTCCTAATATATGATATTGACGATACCGAAATACACGAAGGTAATAATCTCTTTATCATATAAGCTCAAGCTTAATACAACGTGTTTTTGTAAACTGTACACGCAACTTTAGGTCTCACTACACGGATGTCATCTGCCATTGAAACCCATGTTAAACTGCCCAACTTCAAGCGAAGATTGCCCATAGAACGGGTTCTTGTTGGCACTAACAACATACACCATTGCGAACATACATTATATAAGCATTTATATTCACTCCACAATTGTGAACATTTCCGTCTCAGTTTTTTGCTATATGACCGCATCTGGCTGTAGTACCGGTCCGAACAGGTGGTTCATTAACCGATTCACTCCGGCTGTCACTTGCGCTATATACCCATGTCCCAAAAGGTCGATGCACAATATTACAAAATAACATGGGCAAAATACAGCCAGAATGCTTACCATTAAACATACATATTGTTTTAATTCTTCACCATTTCCTAGAAGTGAATATGTGAACCATAACATGTGCCACAATCAGGAACTATAGTGGACCGTGATCAATCAACTCTCACCCGGAAGTGATCTGTGTAGTGAGACCTTAATTCCAGTCCGCCATTACTAGATATTCAAATGACGTAAGAATATGTGGCGCGGTGTATTTTTGAATGGAAATGACGTCAAACTCGAATGACGTCATTTTGGATGTCCTTACATCAAAATAAAGTTATGCCTGACGTTTTTTGTTTTCTGAACGCTGGACAGCTTTCAGTGTCAAATTGCCATTGAAATGTTTTTATTTTTGCATACGTCAGTCATGGAGTGTCAACCAAGTACGTTGCTTAAATGTCAATAAATCTAGTGCCGAGACCTCGACTAATTTACATCTAATTTGCAAAGTTATCAAATTCTTAAAGTATGTGATCTGAAAAATATCACATACTTTGATTGCACTGAAAAAGTAAGATATTATATGATAAATATATATATATATATATATATATATATATATAGATATAGATATAGATATAGATATAGATATAGATATATAGATATATATATTTAAATATCCTGATGGTTTGAAGTTACTTCTCAGTTTTAGTACTAAATGCCAAATAGTACCAAATGTATGCTGTCACTTATACATCAGCAAAACAATCATTTCATTTCAACTTATTTCCGTGCTTATGTCCAATTAAGTTTCAATCACGCTGTCCTGGGCACACACCTCATCTATCTGACCTGTCTGTCACTGGGTTAGTTGGTAGTGATTAGAGAGAGAAAACAGGGTGTAGTGGTTTTACACCTACCCATTGAGTCGTTAAAACTCGCTCTGGGTTGGAGACGGTACCGGGCTGCGAACCCTTTACCAACCAGTCTGTAGTGGTTTTACACCTACCCATTGAGTCGTTAAAACTCGCTCTGGGTTGGAGACGGTACCGGGCTGCGAACCCTTTACCAATCAGTCTTATGTCCGACGGCTTAACCACGACACCACCGAGGCCGGTATCAGCAAAACAAGGCGGTGCTCTAAACTTAGGATAAATAACTTGAAATGATTTTCTGCATGAAAGTTACGAAGATAAAGCACGCAACCATTTTGAGATTGTTGTATTGTTTACAGAATATATTCCGACATAAAACCAGTTATGAAATCCATGCTAATGTGAATGGTGATGGGCAACCGTATCTACGGGAGATTACTCGTTCCAAGCTGTGCATTTCAATATTTTGTAGTTGTGGTCCTTTGTTAAAAGGGCTTTATATTTGTATTTCTTTTCACCTGGCAGTCTGGGGTTTTTTTCTTCTGTTTTTTAATTTAATTTAATTTTTATTTTTATTTATTATTTGTATGTAATATACAAAAAAAAAAGACAGCATTTCACCTGCTAAGTCCTCTTAAAACAATATTATTGTCATAAATTACATAAACAATAATCGCGATATTTACCATATTAAAACCTGTAATAGTGAGGCATGATGAACGTCTTCGAATATATTAAACTGTGCATTCAGGGACGCATCCAAGACTTTTTTCTTGTGATAGCCTGCAACTCATAACTTTTCGTGACGTTTTATTCCCCACAACTTCGCTCTACGCAGAGATTCTCTTGATCCATTGGCTCCAAATACCGAAAGATGTTATGTACTGTGAAACTGTCAATGTTTATACAATTGTTGTATTTTTATTTCTTTTAGAGAACTAAGATAATTGTAGGTCTTAGCTGCTGCGAAGGTTTAAACCTACTTGGCTTAATGAGATTATCTCATGTTTAGCCACTATCAGAAAAATGCGACATGAACGTTCTTGCCTATTTATAGACAAATATTACTGATTAGTTGTGATGAAAAATATTAAAAATGATAAACAAGTCGTATTAGGCACCTTAAACAAGAAGATATTCCACCTTATTTTATTTTGGTGTAATTTCCCTAAGTGTGCCTCCTTGTGTGCACCACTCAAGTAAATCTGTCCCGTGTTGGGCCTCTGGCTATCCAGATGTGGCACTCGGGACAGACATGCTCGAAACCTTCGTGATATAGGAGTATAGAAAAAGTAACACACACACACACACACACACACACACATACGCGCGCGCGCGCACACACACAAGTACTAAAGGCGACGCCACTAAAAACGAGTGCCTCGTACGATAGCACACGAATAGCCGAATGACAAGCCAAGCATTTCGATTTCATCGGTTGCTAAGCATTTACGATTTTGTCGTAACTATTCTCGTACAACGCACTCGAATCGTGTGGCCTAGTCGTAAGAGTCTGAACGACCCAAAGGAGTGTAAACCTAGTGGTCACCAGACAGAAACAGTAGTTTTTAGTACAAGTTATTAGAATATCAATACACTAACCCAACCATGGTGTTTTAAGAGCTACAACAATATTTGTCCTGAAGTCTGTACCGCTGTAACAACATACCAGTGTTAACACTGTGTGCGTGGTAATTAACCTGTTATCTCCCACTCGCTACTGACGTCGCTTTATACCCGACTAATGGCACGTAAAAACAAATACTTCCCTTGTGCTATTATAAACGCTACATACATAGATACTTTGACAAACAGACAGACAGGCATACATGCATGCATGCATACATAGATAAATATATAGATAGATAACTAGATAGGTAGGTAGGTAGAAAAATACAGACAGGCAGACGCATAGATGTACCGATTCCTATTTGGTTAATATTTGCCCGAATTAAACGAAAATGACTGAATGTAGTGTTCCACATGGATTGCTAGCATTTGTATATGGATTAGAACTAATGTTGTCAGTAGAATGAGAGAGAGAGAGAGAGAGAGAGAGAGAGAGAGAGAGAGAGAGAGAGAGAGAGAGAGAGAGAGAGAGAGAGAGAGAGAGAGAGAGAGAAACATACACTCGTATTGTGTTTTTGCACAGGAATAATTCAGTTCAAAATGATAGTGTATTGTTGATCCGGATGTTACTTACTATTTACTATAATTATATAGTGTAGACTAAATAACAGAAAAGTGGGCGTGTCAGCTGTCACCAAACAGCTGCATTCTTCACCCGCGAACCCTCCCCCCCCCCCTCCACACACACACACACGCGCGCGCTCCCCCCCCCCCCCCCCCCCCCACACACACACACACACACAAACCCAAACCACCGCCAACTACAAGAGGTGTGTGTCTGTGACGTGTTTAACTGACGGAGCTGATTGGACAACAAGAATTCATCAGTTCAGTGACAGTATACACTGTCGAATAATATACACAGTGACAGTATACACACGGCGTGTTGGAAAACAACGATTCATCAGTTCAGTGACAGCTATACTCAGTGACATTATACATACGGCGTGAATTCAACTGGAAAGTGTTGTGAAGTAGGTAGAGCGCTTTTCCATCCGTAGTGTAGTAATACAATGCTCAGTTACCAGTACGCCGGGTTTCTTTTGAAATCTATACTCAGTGAAAGTATTAGTCATTACGCGTTCGGAGAGTGTTTACTGTACCAAGTCTCAAGTGATTTTTTGTTTAATTATAGTTTTATAAGTCTTGTAGTTTATTTTCATAAAATATTATTGAACCTGACTGTGAAGAAAACCAGTTATGTGTACGTCTGATGTCTGCAAATGTAATGATGTAGTTTTCCCGGCTTAAGTGATCTAATATGGCGACGACATCAGGCCAACATTAAACGATGATGTCTGTTTCTTTAACCGCCAAGCTACACGAGGCGATCAAACACGGTGATGATGACGTCGTTCAGTGCTGCCTGGACCACGGCGCTGACGTGAACACCATCTATGACAGAGAAACAGCGTGCACGCTGGCCATTGAATACCACCGCGGTGCCGTTGCTTCTCGAATTATGCACCAAGCGACATTTTCCGTGAACGCTTGCAATACTTCCCACAGGAGCCCCTTGTTCTGTGCAGCCAAGGAGTCATTTCCAGGACTTGTTGAAGATCTCATAGGTATGGGGGCAGACCTCAATTCTCGTGACACCGGGGGAGTTTCTCCCATGGGTGCCACGGCGTTCTACAACAGCTTCGAATCGGCGGCAATATTGGTGACTCGTGGCGCCAGTGTAAACGAAAGAGACACCAGGAGAAGAAGCACTTTGTACACAGCTTGTTCCAGCGTGAGTCTGCAGGTTGTGGACATTCTTTTGGCGCACGGAGCAGATGTCAATACCGCGACCCGACACCCACCAGGCTGTACCCCCCTTATGACGTCAGTTCCGTCGCTGTACGAACGAGAAGTGCGTCACAAGCGGCAGACGGACATGATTAGCATAATGAGACTGCTGATTATGCATGGAAGTGACGTCAACGCCGTCGACTGCGATGGCCGCATTGCTTTACACCACGCTGTGGAAACAGACGAACTGCACGCCGCCTGTCTCCTGGTTGAGAGCGGAATCGATGTGGAAATCGCCGACAATCAATGGCTGACTGCATTCCATGTAGCCTTGAGACCAGAACGTCCGAGGTATGATGTGGCTGCTTATTTACTTTTGAACGGTTGTAATGTCAACTCACCGATGACCTTGTCAACTCGTTCCAATGTCAAACGTTTGCCTTTAACTGTTTTACTGGATAGTAATCCTAAACAGACTGTTGATGTGAAACTTAGGAAACTTCTTTTGCCCATACTTCTGGATTGCACAAACTTATGTACAGAGAATATTACGGAATTGTTTCAGTATTTTGACCCACAAGGACTCGTTGTTGTCGATGGGCAAGACAACTCTGTCAGCATACCATTCGCTTTGCCGGCTTCATTACAGAGTCTCTGTCGTCTCGGAATCCATAAATCTCTCGGTCAAAAGTACTTGACAAAGGTGAAAGTTTTACCAATACCCATCCCTATAAAACAGTTCCTCACATTTGGATACAATTTTGATCCTTTGAAAATGGCAGCTGTGTACACTGCCATACAAGACAGTGATACGGACACCTTTTCCGCATTGCTTAAAGAAGTGGATTTGTCGGTGGGTAATTTTACATTTTAGCTCTCCCATCTGAAATTGGCATGGTGGAATTATAAAGATTTGGCTTCAGCACAACACGGATCCAAACACGGATCCAGTCAGCCGAGACTAGTGGCCAGACGGCGCCTGGCTGTACCAGGTTGTGTGTGGCTGCACCTGGCTGTGTGTGGTTGTACCTGGCTAAGTGTTGCTGTACCTGACTGTGTGTTGCTGTACCTGGCTGTGTGTGGCTGCACCTGGATGTGTGTTGCTGTACATGGCTGTGTGTGGCAGCACCTGGATGTGTGTGGCTGCACCTGGCTATGTGTTGCTGTACCTGACTGTGTGTTGCTGCACATGGCTGTGTGTGGCTGCAACTGGATGTGTGTTGCTGTACATGGCTGTGTGTGGCTGCAACTGGATGTGTGTTGCTGTACATGGCTGTGTGTTGCTGTACATGGCTGTGTGTGGCAGCACCTGGATGTGTGTGGCTGCACCTGGATATGTGTTGCTGTACCTGACTGTGTGTTGCTGCACATGGATGTGTGTGGCTGCAACTGGATGTGTGTTGCTGTACATGGCTGTGTGTGGCTGCACCTGGCTATGTGTTGCTGTACCTGACTGTGTGTTGCTGCACATGGCTGTGTGTGGCTGCAACTGGATGTGGGTTGCTGTACATGGCTGTGTGTGGCTGCAACTGGATGTGTGTTGCTGTACATGGCTGTGTGTGGCTGCACCTGGCTATGTGTTGCTGTACCTGACTGTGTATTGCTGCACATGGCTGTGTGGCTGCAACTGGATGTGTGTTGCTGCACATGGCTGTGTGTGGCTGCAACTGGATGTGTATTGCTGCACATGGCTGTGTGTGGCTGCAACTGGATGTGTGTGGCTGCACCTGGCTATGTGTTGCTGTACCTGTGTGTTGCTGCACATGGCTGTGTGTGGCTGCAACTGGATGTGTGTTGCTGTACATGGCTGTGTGTGGCTGCACCTGGCTATGTGTTGCTGTACCTGACTGTGTGTTGCTGCACATGGCTGTGTGTGGCTGCAACTGGATGTGGGTTGCTGTACATGGCTGTGTGTGGCTGCAACTGGATGTGTGTTGCTGTACATGGCTGTGTGTGGCTGCACCTGGCTATGTGGTGCTGTACCTGACTGTGTATTGCTGCACATGGCTGTGTGGCTGCAACTGGATGTGTGTTGCTGCACATGGCTGTGTGTGGCTGCAACTGGATGTGTATTGCTGCACATGGCTGTGTGTGGCTGCAACTGGATGTGTGTGGCTGTGTGTGGCTGCACCTGGCTATGTGTTGCTGTACCTGTGTGTTGCTGCACATGGCTGTGTGTGGCTGCACATGGATGTGTGTGGCTGCACCTGGCTATGTGTTGCTGTGCATGGCTGTGTGTTGCTGTACATGGCAGTGTGTGGCTGCAACTGGATGTGTGTTGCTGTACATGGCTGTGTGTGGCTGAACCTGGATGCGTGTGACTGTACCTGGATGCGAGTGGCTGCACCTGGCTGTGTGTGGCTGCACCTGGATGTGTGTGGCTGCGTCTGGCTGTGTGTGGCTGCACCTGGCTGTGCGCGTCTATATTTGGCTGTAGGTGACTGCAAAGAATCAACTTATCCCTAAGGTTTGACGGGTAGAGCGCTCACCTGAGATGCTATAAGTCGTAGGGTCGATTCTTTTCGGTGGTATGTGCTGTCTTGTCTGAGGTTAAGTGTATATAAAAGATTTCACTGCTAATGGAACAAAAACTCACCAAATAGCCAATTATTAATAAATCAATCATGAGAGGAGAGGTCAGAGTTGAGATGAAGACGTAAATAGATCGGCTCTCATCAAAACTTTTATAACAAGATAGAGGATGAATCTCGAGATATTTTTAATATCTACAGACTCACAACATTCGAAGGAATCCGGTGAGATTTATATGATCTGTATCAATATCTTATTTTGATGAATATTTTGTACCTCATGGACTGTATATGTTGAAAGATAACAAGCAATGAATTGATTGTTCCCTAGTACCCCAAAGCCAGACACAAGCCGAGTATATGGGATTTCAACGTCATGAATAACAAACTTCGCACAGCTAGAGAGCACTGAACACAACTCACCACGTCTCCTCGCAATAGTGCAAATTAAACTATGTTAAGTAGAATTACTGTCATGTTCTTTCTGACATGAGTGTTCACGTGACTAACGACAAATAGCGAATGCTGAGTAGTTACTCTAGTTTTGATTCTTTACCCACATCAATGTCGAGTAAAGTCCCAATATCCAAATATAAACCCGGTGCAAAAAGAAAAATCCTTGAGTGTAGACAGTCGTTCGGAGACGAGCGCCACAAGTGTTGCAGCCTCACACAAAGAAGAATCAGAATCGGAAATCATGGAAGTCATAGTTAAAGAGTTAAAACAAATAAACGCAAATCAGATAGAGCTGAGTAAAAAGATGGACCAAGCAATAAAAGATTACTTAAAAATACATTTAGAAAACGTGAAACAGGAAATGTTCCAAACATTTGACGAATAAATTAAAAAACTTGAATCGAAAATAGGTCAACTTGAAATAGAAAACGAAAATCTGAAAAAGGACAATGTCCGTTTGAAGAAAGAAAATTCTAATATCAAAGAAGATATTAAAGGTGCAAACGTTGCCGCAAATATTGCGTTAATCAGAATGAACAACCTGGAGCAACACGGCCGCAAGGATAGCATTCGACTCTGTGGAATTAGGGACGAAATCAAAAACGAAACTGCTGAACAAACTACTGAAAAAACAATAGAAGTGTTGAAAAAAATTGGTATGACTGTTACAAAAAAATGACATAAGTATTGCACATAGACTTTGTCGTTTCGAAGAGTCAAAGTGTAGACCTATCATTGCCAGGTGTATACTTCAATAATATTTATTTTTCTATTTTATTTATTTATTTATTGCTTTATATAATTTAAATTAATTAATTAATTAATTTGTTTGTTGTTCACAAACGATTTCAAAGTAAATACTAGGCGGGATTTGTTGAAATAGGTGCTGGTTCAGTGAAAAATATCATATAAATCTTTAGAAAATTATTGATTTTTTTTTTTTTTGATTATTTTAAAATTAATTTGTTTTGTTTATTTTTTGTATTTATTGTTTTTGTGCACATTACGTATATATTCAATAATATTTAATATTACCACAACAACTGTCTATTCTGTTTTTGTGCACACTACGTATATATTCAATAATATTTAATATTACCACAACAACTGTCTATTCTGTTTTTGTGCACACTACGTATATATTCAATAATATTTAATATTACCACAACAACTGTCTTTTCTGCGACTACTGCTGTTGCGAGTTCTATTTTGTTTGGGGGGGGTTTTGTTTTGGTTGTAGTTGTTTTTTAATTCGGTTGCTTTTGTCAATATATCAAGTAATTAACAGGGCTTGGGGCAAAAATTAATCCCAAGACGTCTCCCTCCGACCCTATAAGGATGTTTTTTATTTTTTAGATGTGTATTAGGAATCTGTAAGTTGGCGATTTGTATGTGTGCGTATTTGTTTAAAAAATTGTGTTATGAAACACGTGTATATCATCTTGTTTTTAAATGTTCTGTGTAATGAGTGGAAAGTAATTTACTATTTGATTTGTATACTATATTTTACAACCACTTTTGATAATGGATAGAGGATTTACTTGTTACTCAATGCATTGCTGGGATTAAAATGGGAAGGATGATTTTAATTTCCTTATATCAAAACAATTTTCAATCTGTTTTCTTCAGGATACCCATTTTACAAAAGAAAAAGAGCGCTGAATGGGGATTTGAATGTATTTTTAATTCTTATAGCAACCATTCCCGTGATGGATATAACTATTTGCAATATACGATTGACTTTAGTAAATAGTAAATAAAAAATACTAATGTCCAGAAATCACATCATGTACGTAGCCCAGTGGTAAATCTATCGCCTGATGCGCGGTCGGTCTAGGATCGATCCCCGTCGGTGGGCCCATTTGGCTATTTCACAAATGGTGTAACAAATTGGGGAAGGGGTCTTGTAACAGCCCCAGAAAACTCAAATGGGAAACCGGAGTATTATTTTAGATTCGGTCGATCTGCCGGATATTTTAGTTTAATTGTACATGTTTACCAATGTGTTTATACCATGAATTCATGGTAGAAACCGGCCTCGGTGGCGTCGTGGTTAGGTCATCGGTCTACTGGTAGGTACTGGGTTCGGATGCCAATCGAGGTATGGGATTTTTAATCCAGATACCGACTCCAAACCCTGAGTGAGTGCTCCGCAAGGCTCATGGGTAGGTGTAAACCACTTGCACCGATCAGTGATCCATAACTGGTTCAACAAAGGCTATGGTTTGTTGCTATACTGCCTGTGGGAAGCGCAAATAAAAGATCCCTTGCTGCCTGTCGTAAAAGAGTAGCCTATGTGGCGACAGCGGGTTTCCTCTAAAAAACAGTGTTAGAATGACCATATGTTTGACGTCCAATAGCCGATGACAAGATAAAAATTCAATGTGCTCCAGTGGCGTCGTTAAATAAAACAAACTTTACTTTTTTTTTAGTAAATTTATACGGTTCAAATTCAGATGATCCTAACTTTTACCAATTAATCTTAGAAAAGGTAAAACTGTTTAGTAATAAACATTGTATATTTGGTGGGGATTGGAATCTTGTGTTAAACCCTGATATCGATATGTACAATTATATAAATATTAATAACCCAAAATCACGTGATAAAGTATTAGAGACCATTGGGGAGCTTGATCTTGTTGATATCTGGAGAGATCATAATCCTGAATTACACAAGTTTACATGAAGGAGAAAGATCGATTAAACAAGCTCGTCTAGATTTTTTCTTAATATCAGATTCATTGTATTCATCCGTAGTAAACTCCGATATACATTGTGGGTACAGAACTGATCATTCTATTGTAAGTCTTAATTTTGAATTTACTGAACATGAAAGGCACAGTACTTATTGGAAATTCAATAATTCACTTTTAGAAAATAAAAATTATATAACAACAGTCAAACATGTTATTTCAGATATTAAGAAACAGTATGCTATATTAGTCTATAATATGGATGCAATCGATGATATCCCACTATATAAAATTGAGTTTCAAATTTGTGACCAACTATTTTTAGAAGTTTTATTAATGGAAATTAGAGGAAAAACAATTAATTAGTGAAGAAGAGGAGTTAGAAAATAGCAATCACCTGCTAAAGAACTTAATAATCTCGGGAAATATTTATTTAGAGCAAATGCCGTTTGAGATCAGCTATTGGAGCAAATTGGTTAATATTAACATTACTTCTATTTAGTCAGTATAGTACTATTCGATTACATGTATATTAAACCAATAATACGTGTATCTCTCAGTATACTTAATAATAACTTATATGTATTAAATAATATGTCAATAGAACCTTAATTTATTAATTATTATTATTATGATTATTATTATGATTATTATTATTAGTAGTAGTATTATTAGTATTATTATTATTGTTGTTGCTGTTTACTAAATCACTCTCCACCATAATCCTGTACATATCCTGTATATATGTATTATTTTGTTGTACATTGTATTATGCTGGTAAGCTGTAAAAACTTAAAGCAATAAAGAACTAAACTTAAACCTGGAGTTTGAAACTATTTAAAAAGTTGCGACAAAAGAAAATGGACGGTATATATATATATATATATATATATATATATATATATATATATATATATATATATATATATCAGATCAAGAGCTAAATGGATTAATGAAGATGAAAAAATAAATTATTATTTTGTAATTTAGAAAATAGGAATTTTATTAGTAAATCAATGACTCAGACTGAGAAACAAGATGATTCTATAGTTACAGATAAAAATGAAATTATTAATTAAACTAAACGTTTTTACCAAAACTTGTATGCCTCTAAAGAAGACGCCACTTGTAACAGAGAGTTAAATTACCTACTTACAGAAAAATACCTAAATAAACTTACTAAAGAGCAAGCTGACTATTTAGAAGGTATGTTAACGTATGAAGAACTACCAAACGCTCTAAGACGTATGCAGAATAATAAAAGTCCAGAAGTCGACGGTTTCTCTGCTGAATTTTTAAAAACATTTTGGCCAGATATAGGTTACTTTGTATTGAGGTCTGTTAATTATGCTTTTATTAATGATGAATTATCGATAACACAGAAACTAGGACTAATAACTTGTATATCTAAAGAGGATAAACCAAAATGTAATCTAACTGGTGACCTATTTCACTCTTAAATGTTGTATATAAATTAGCATCTACATGTATATCTGAACGAATAAAAAGGGTCCTCGATATCTTAATCAATGAAGATCAGACTGGATTTATGTCAAAACGATATATTGGCGAGAACATAAGGATTGTGTATGACATTTTATACTACACTGAATCCCAAAATATTCCTGGTATGTTACTAAGAGTAGATTTTGAAAAAGCGTTCGTCTCTATTCCATGGTCATTTATACATAAGACTCACATGTTTGGGTTTGGGGATCATATTAAACGTTGGATATCAAATGTTTATACACAAATATTAAAATAAGTGTTATAGTTAATGGCAATATATCTTCATCGTTTGACATACACAGGGGATGCAGACAAGGGGACCCATTATCGCCATATATATTCCTCCTTTGTGTAGAAATTCTGACAGGACTTGTGCACAAAAATAAGAAAATTAAAGCAATTTCAGTACAAAATAAAGAGTATCTCATTTCACGTTACGCAGATTTTATACTTGATTGTAGTTGAGAATCCTTCGAAGAGACAATAAATGCTTTGAATATATTTGCGAAATTATATGGACTAAAAATTAATTATGATCAATCTGAAGTCATATGGATTGGCTCATTTAAGAACAGTGCAGTCAGATATTTACAAAACCTTCATTTAAAATGGAATCCTTCCACTTTTAAAGCACTTGGCATTACCTTTAGTACTGATCTAGCTGAAATGACTAAACTTAACTATAATTCTAAACTGTTTGAAATTAAACAACTAATAAATATTTACCAAGTGATCACTGTATCATTCATTAGTTGAAAACATTTAATATAATAAAAATTTAAAAACTTAAAGCCTCTCGTCTCCAGTAACATATGTAATGTATAGTAATTTAATACAACATCTACTTCCCGCAGTATCGCAGAACATTAATCAACAATAAAACAACTGATAGGAAACTAATCATATGTATACAATTGTTATCAAGCTATGTTGCGTGCCAGTTTATGTGCGTGTATGTGCATGTATGTTTGTTTAATGTTAGAACTGTCATAGTTTTCATCATCTTTCTCTCTCTCTCTCTCTCTCTCTCTCTCTCTCTCTCTCTCTCTCTCTCTCTCTCGCTCTCTCACACACACACACACACACACACACACACACACACACATAAGCACACCACATGCACATACACAAAAACACTAGCGCGTGCATGCACACATATATGCACACAACACACACATACACTGAATACCAAGAATAACATTAAAACAAACAACAAATATTAATTATTTTAAATACATTTATTTAACTGTTTCAAACAAATCTCCGCTACTAGTAATCTACTTCACTGGGGAGGAAACGGGGATTGTGTCAAAAGGACATTTATGGTCAACGTGTGCAATAAGGAATATGTCGGTGACGATAATTAACATAAACTGAAGGTGACGAGAGCATCATACTTGGCGAAAAAATGAACCGGACAGTCTTTGGTCCTATTGGCCATCTATCAATATGTGAAGTTTTAACAAAATCGGCCAGGACAGTGAGAAAACTATGAAACTTGATGTTCATTTTCAATCATCTGTGTTGGTCTAGTAAGATATTATCATATCCTGCAACTCTTTGGAGGCCATTATTTTGTTAAATACCTCTAGAGCCGGACATCTATTCGAAATTGTTTGCTCATTTCCGCTCGGTATATTCCTTGGGTTTTTCCCGTTCTAACCAGTGTTTTACGACTGGCATAGATCCCTATGTGTCATACTGTAAATCCTAACAGGCGTCGAAAAGAAAGCCCCGGAATCGTTTATTACTGTAGAGGGAGTAGCGGGCTTTTAGACCTCAAGCCTGAGAATTTTATTATGGGCAACTTCTTTTTGAGCCATGTATTGCCCTGTTAGTTTAAATTTTTTGCCAAGTATAATAAAAAATAAGTAAATAAAACTGGTGCAGTGTGACAACTAACAACCCGTGGTAAGAGAAGACTGAGGCGAGTGAGGGAGATATCGTCTACGTGACGTGGCTCCAGCATGCATCATTTGTACAGCCCCACTGTACACATTAGTACGGCGTTACATGAATTAACGAAAATAATACAAGAATTAGCCAGAGAATGAAAATAACTTAAAGTAACTGAATAATAAAACAGTGCTGTAGTCATCCTTCATTGGATCCATGATGGTCGCCAGTTGTTGAAAAACAACATGGCGTCCCAAGGCGATGACGTATCCACCAATAGCAGACGAGAATGGATCTGCAATGGCGGCACCGATGTGTTGGGTTCTTCACCCTTTATATCTTTCCGTGAGGCCCGAACAGTTTGTGATAGCAGTCTGAAATAAAGTAAAAAGGTTAAAGTTGCATACTTGCCCAAATTATTTATTAATTTTAGTTTTTAAATGTAAAGATTATACCGTGAACAACATGTCCATAAACACAATATTAAACCAAATAATTTAATTTAGTATACAGCTGCAGTTTCCTTTCTGTGGAGAAAGAAACACGACGCTAGACAGATGTCAACTAACAATAACAAGTATTAAATATAAGATATTTATAACTCCCTCAACAATTGTGTTGTATTGGAGCTTGTGTGAGGGTTACATACCAGTAGTATAGGAGATTGTGTGAGGGTTACATACCAGTAGTACAGGAGCTTGTGTGAGGGTTACATGCCAGTAGTACAGGAGCTTGTGTGAGGGTTACATGCCAGTAGTACAGGAGCGTGTGTGAGGGTTACATGCCAGTAGTACAGGAGCTTGTGTGAGGGTTACATGCCAGTAGTACAGGGGCTTGTGTGAGGGTTACATACCAGTAGTACAGGAGCTTGTGTGAGGGTTACATGCCAGTAGTATAGGAGCTTGTGTGAGGGTTACATGCCAGTAGTACAGGAGCTTGTGTGAGGGTTACATGCCAGTAGTACAGGAGCTTGTGTGAGGGTTACATGCCAGTAGTACAGGGGCTTGTGTGAGGGTTACATACCAGTAGTACAGGAGCTTGTGTGAGGGTTACATGCCAGTAGTACAGGGGCTTGTGTGAGGGTTACACGCCAGTAGTATAGGAGCTTGTCACTGACTGCCTACATTGCTAGTTCGCCCAGTGTTTATCATTCTGTCGTAGATCAGTCAATTTCTATTGCATTGCAATAGGACGCGATGCTAATGTCCTATACCACATGATAGTGTGACGCATTTATAAACCTTCAAACCATGTTGTGATATCACGTGTACTTGTAAAGGCATATATCACGTGTACTTGTAAAGGCGTATATCACGTGTACTTGTAAAGACGTATATCACGTGCACTTGTAAAGGCGTATACCATGTGTACTTGTAAAGGCATATATCATGTGTACTTGTAAAGGCGTATATCAAGTGTACTTGTAAAGACGTATATCACGTGCACTTGTAAAGGCGTATATCACGTGTATTTGTAAAGACATCTATCACGTGTACTTGTAAAGACGTATATCACATGCACTTGTAAAGGCGTATATCAAGTGTACTTGTAAAGACGTATATCACGTGCACTTGTAAAGGCGTATATCACGTGTATTTGTAAAGACATCTATCACGTGTACTTGTAAAGACGTATATCACATGTATTTATAAAAGCGTATATCACGTGTACTTGTAAAGACGTATATCACGTGCACTTGTAAAGGCGTATACCATGTGTACTTGTAAAGGCGTATATCATGTGTACTTGTAAAGGCGTATATCACGTGCACTTGTAAAGGCGTATATCACATGTATTTGTAAAAGCGTATATCAAGTGTACTTGTAAAGGCGTATATCACGTGTACCTGTAAAGGCGTATATCACGTGTATTTGTAAAGGTGTATACCACGTGTACTTGTAAAGGCGTATATCACGTGTACCTGTAAAGGCGTATATCACGTGTATTTGTAAAGGTGTATACCACGTGTACTTGTAAAGGCGTATCCCATGTGTACTTGTAAAGGCGTGTATGACGTGTACTTGTAAAGGCGTATATCACGTGTACTTGTAAAGGCGTACATCACATGTACTTGTAAAAACATATATCACGTGTACTTGTAAAGACGTATATCACGTGCACTTGTAAAGGCGTAAATCACATGTACTTGTAAAAACATATATCATGTGTACATGTAAAGGCATATATCATGAGTACTTGTAAAGGCGTATATCACGTGTACTTGTACTTGTAAAGGTGTATATCACTTGTACTTGTAAACGTGTATATAACGTGTACTTGTAAAGGCGTATATCATGTGTTCGTGTAAAGGCGTAAATCACGTGTACTTGTAAAGGTGTATATCACGTGTAAAGGCGTATATCACGTGTAATTGTAAAGGCGTATACCATGTGTACTTGTAAAGGCGTAAACCATGTGTACTTGTAAAGGCGTATACCATGTGTACTTGTAAAGGTGTGTATGACGTGTACTTGTAAAGGCGTATATCACGTGTACTTGTAAAGGCGTATATCACGTGGAATAATTGCGGCGTGTTTGTTAAGGTCATGTCACGTAGTAATACGGCGCGTCTTTCTATCTAGAATTCTCTGCCATGTAAAATTAATTACGGCACATTTTTATAAAGTTTCATACCGCGTTGTAATAATTACGGTGCATGTTTTAGCTATAATTACACGGTAATTTTTACGCAACGCTCTTTGCCGCAGTCAACGTGACCTATTTGTGGACTCACTTTTGTCGTACACCTCCTCGTCATGGAAGGCCGCGGTGCTGGAGTCGACGGCCTTGCCACAGTTCTTACACTTGAAACAACTCTTGTGCCACGGCTGGAAGAAAATCAAAATGTGTGATTAACGACACACCAAGTCGAGGGTGATGGTGGTGATGGTGGTGGTGATGGTGGTGGTGGTGATGATTGTGATGATGGTGGTGGTGATGATTGTGATGGTGGTGGTGATGATGGTGATGATTGTGATCATGGTGGTGATGGTGGTGATGGTAGTGTGGCTATAACGCGTCATAGAGTCCCGACACTGTAAAGTACTAGAAACGTGAACATCGTGCCACCCCACTCCCACCCCCACAAACACCCCCACAAACACCCCACAAACACCCCCACCCCCACCCCCACCCCCACAAACACCCTTACCCCCGTGAACATTTCAAATCTAAAATCTTTTTCGTACAAATTAGCTACACGTATTTTGGGTTATTAGTCAAGGTTCTTTTAGATCATCTTGGAAAGAGGGCACTGTCAAATTAGCGGAGTTATTGATAGGTGGGTGTGGGAGCTGCCTCGGCCCTTCCCTAGTCAGGTCATGCTTACTTCACAAATCACCACATTAAAGTAACTAAAATGTGTGTTTGCGTGTGTGTATGTATGTATGTATGTATGTATGCACGTTTTGTCTTTCTATATTTGTGTGTCCGTGTTCGTGCCTGCGTGCTCGTCTGTGTACCTGTCTGTTTATGTGTGTATGTCTGTGTTTAATAAAAGGACACCAAGACATGTATCAATCACAGAAATGGCTTACAGTGTTGATTCCGATTGCCCGTTCCGCATCATACACGGCATTTCCACATCGGGGACATTTTGGGCCAATTCCGGAGGATCCTCCCCCAACACCGGCCATGGATGGCTTATTGCTGAAATGAAATATAACTAGAGTTACAATTAGTCTGGGTTTTCAGATATTCTTTCTAATCATAGATATAGACAGACAGATAGACAGAGAGACATATACTAGTAGATAGACAGACAGAGAGAGAGAGAGAGAGAGAGAGAGAGAGAGAGAGAGAGAGAGAGAGAGAGAGAGAGAGAGAGAGAGAGAGATTGGGGGGGGGGGGGCAGTCTGAGAGAGAAATGGGCAATGGCAATATTATGAGTATATCATTATAACAGTTGATGTCTATGGCAAAGATTTCATTTTGAACTATTTTAGTTAATCAAGACACTGTCATTGTATCCTCGTTTTAATTCAAGATGGCCGTAACCACATATTGTAAAATACTTTATTTTTGCGGGATGAAATTTTCGCGATTTGATGAAAACGAGTCAGTTCGCAAGCATTTATTCCCACCATCCCTTTCCCAGTAATAAACCCCTGAAGTACCGATAGTGATGTCACTAATTTAAACGTTTATTGTTTCGAAAAGTACCTCATTTCACATTCCTTGTTTCCTAGCCTCTCGCCGGTGTCCATGCTGAGTGCGCCCGCCCCACCGCCGAACCCGTAACCCTTGGGTCCGAACTTCTTGCCGTGACACTGCTTGCAGTACAGGTGGGCCTCGTGAGTGGCGGCGTTCGTGCTGTCCACCATCTTGTTACACATGTCTGGGAATAAACATTACAATACAGAGTAGGGGCATTCGTGCTGCCCACCATCTTGTTACACATGTCTGGGAATAAACATTACAATACAGAGTAGGGGCGTTCGTGCTGCCCAACATCTTGTTACACATGTCTGGGAATAAACATTACAATACGGAGCAGGGGCGTTCGTGCTGTCCACCATCTTGTTACACAAGTCTGGGAATAAACATTACAATACGGAGTAGGGGCGTTCGTGCTGCCCACCACCTTGTTACACATGTCTGGGAATAAACATTACAATACAGAGCAGGGGCGTTCGTGCTGTCCAACATCTTGTTACACAAGTCTGGGAATAAACATTACAATACAGAGCAGGGGCGTTCATGCTGTCCAACATCTTGTTACACATGTCTGGGAATAAGCATTACAATACAGAGCAGGCGCGTTCGTGCTGTCGAACATCTTGTTACACAAGTCTGGGAATAAACATTACAATACAGAGCAGGGGCGTTCGTCCTGTCAACCATCTTGTTACACATGTCTGGGAATAAACATTACAGTACAGAGTAGGGGCGTTCGTGCTGCCCACCATCTTGTTACACATGTCTGTGAATAAACATTACAATACAGAGTAGGGGCGTTCGTGCTGCCCACCATCTTGTTACACATGTCTGTGAATAAACATTACAATACAGAGTAGGGGCGTTCGTGCGGCCCACCATCTTGTAACATGTCTGGGAATAAACATTACAATACAGAGTAGGGGCGTTCGTGCTGTCCAACATCTTGTTACACAAGTCTGGGAATAAACATTACAATACAGAGTAGGAGCGTTCGTGCTGCCCACCATCTTGTTACACATGTATGTGAATAAACATTCAAATACAGAGTAAGCGCGTTTATGCTGATATTGTTATACAAGTATGCCAATAAACAAAATATAGAGTTGGGCGTTTGTGCTAATGGAAATTGAATGATGATTTTCAGATGTAAGCACTACTGACAAGGTGTGAATGTTTATATGTACTGTGTACTCACCACACTTGAATCACATATTGTGCCACTTGAAGCCGCACTACTTACTAGTACTACTGACTAGGTGTACTCACCACACTTGAAGCCGCACTACTTACTAGTACTACTGACTAGGTGTACTCACCACACTTGAAGCTGCACTACTTACTAGTACTACTGACTAGGTGTACTCACCACACTTGAAGCCGCACTACTTACTAGTACTACTGACTAGGTGTACTCACCACTCTTGAAGCTGCACTACTGACTAGGTGTACTCACCACACTTGAAGCCGCACTACTGACTAGGTGTACTCACCACACTTGAAGCCACACTACTGACTAGGTGTACTCACCACACTTGAAGCCGCACTACTGATTAGGTGTACTCACCAAACTTGAAGCCGCACTACTGACTAGGTGTACTCACCACACTTGAAGCCGCACTACTGACTAGGTGTACTCACCACACTTGAAGATGCACTACTGACTAGGTGTACTCACCACACTTGAAGCCGCACTACTGACTAGGTGTACTCACCACACTTGAAGCCGCACTACTGACTAGGTGTACTCACCACACTTGAAGCCGCACTACTTACTAGTACTACTCACTAGGTGTACTCACCACACTTGAAGCCGCACTACGACTAGGTGTACTCACCACACTTGAAGCCGCACTACTTACTAGTACTACTCACTAGGTGTACTCACCACACTTGAAGCCGCACTACTGACTAGGTGTACTCACCACACTTGAAGCCGCACTACTGACTAGTACTACTGACTAGGTGTACTCACCACACTTGAAGCCGCACTACTGACTAGTACTACTGACTAGGTGTACTCACCACACTTGAAGATGCACTACTCACTAGGTGTACTCACCACACTTGAAGCCGCACTACTTACTAGTACTACTCACTAGGTGTACTCACCACACTTGAAGCCGCACTACGACTAGGTGTACTCACCACACTTGAAGCCGCACTACGACTAGGTGTACTCACCACACTTGAAGCCGCACTACGACTAGGTGTACTCACCACACTTGAAGCCGCACTACTCACTAGGTGTACTCACAACACTTGAAGCCGCACTACTCACTAGGTGTACTCACCACACTTGAAGCACATCTTATGCCACTTGAAGCCACCGGCCAGCCTCTCCTCGGCGGCGTACACTGACTTGCCGCATTTCGGACACTTGGGGTTGTCCGCTGGTTTGAACGGCATCCTGACTCAGAGCTGTAACATAAAACAATACTAACATCACACTATTTAACAATTTTAACAATGAGATGGTAGTTTTCTCTTTTTTTTCTTCTTTTTTTTTTTCTTCTTTTTTTTCTATGTTTGTTTGATTTGGTGTTATATCGATATAGCTAGAGTAAATACTAGAATTTGCGTGAATGTAGAGTTATCGAAGTGTGTGTGTGTGTGTGTGTGTGTGTGTGTGTGTGTGTGTGTGTGTGTGTCTCATTGTGTGTATGTGTGTGTGTATGTGTGTGTGTCTCTGTGTGAGTGTATGTGTGTATGTGTGTATATGTGTGTGTGCATGTGTGTGTGTGTATGTGTGTGTGTGTATGTGTGTCTCATTGTGTGTATGTGTGTGTGTATGTGTGTGTGTGTGTGAGAGAGAGAGTGTATGTGTGTGTATGTGTGTGTGTATGTCGGTGTGTGTGTGTGTGTGTGTGTGTCCGTGTGTCTGTGTGAGAGTGTATGTATGTGTGTGTGTCTGTGTGAGAATGTATGTGTGTGTGTCCGTGTGTCTGTGTGAGAGTGTATGTGTGTGTATGTGTGTATGTGTGTGTGTCTGTGTGAGAATGTATGTGTGTGTATGTGTGTATGTGTGTGTGTGTGTATGTGTGTGTGTATGTTTGTGTGTGTGTGTGTATGTGTGAGAGTGTATGTATGTGTGTGTGTGTGTGTGCATGTGTGTGTGTGTGTGTGAGAGAGAGAGAGAGAGAGAGAGAGAGAGAGAGAGAGAGAGAGAGAGTGTGTGTGTGTGTGTGTGTGTGTGTGTGTGTGTGTGAGTATGTATCTGTGTGTGTGTGTGTGTGTGTGTTTCCGTGTGTGTGTGTATATGAGTGTGCGTGTGTGTGCGAGAATGGTGCGAGTACGTAAACCATGATTCATAATATCCGTACCCAAATGAGTTGTACAAATGTAATTCAGTAACGTTTTAGAATTGAAAATACAATTTTGTTTAATTTATAATACAAATAAATAAATCAATAAAATAATAAAATACCATGTTTACTCTATGAACAGATGCAAAACTGAAGGTTTTGTTTATTATTTATTTAAAATGTTTTCGTAAAATAAATCGATATAGAAACTTAGATATATCGGATGATTAATAACAGGTAACCTTTATTGAAGTTGAATAATGGTAAAACTATTAACATGGCAGGCGGTCTAGCAGAGAGGTTCATGGTAAATTATATCTAGAAAACTATTGGAAGAAAACTCTTGAAGAAGTCAGGAAATGCATTTTACCAGAAAAACTTTCAGATACTGGAAAAAGAAAGTATTTGGCCAATCGACCGTCGTTTTAGTACGTACAGAACACCGTGTGTAGTGTTTTAATGGTATAGCATTAGTTTTTACATTCAGTTTTGTATAATACAGTACACTATGTAGCAAAGTGCAATGTCACTCATCAGTAGATGACATATAATAACAGACGTTATGCAAAGTTTCAATCTTCTTTGTTACAAACATTGCTGCCTGTTGTTCAACTTCAGAAAATGAGACTTTTGTATGAATCGCTCGATATAACAAGTGCAGGCCAGTCTGTAATGAATATGATAGTGTTTCACATAATCGTGCAGATGAATAGATAAATGAGATAAATAATAGAAACCCACTATATAGGTTACTATCATTAATACAGGTATGGTATTACACAATGCTACCTACTGTTCTGAAATATTTGTGCAAGTGAGCACATTTAATAGTATAAAGATGAAACACAAACAACGAGACTTTGATTTCGCCCTTTTGGGTTTCGGGAGGGTGTGTAATGGAGGTGGGCTTAATGCATGGGCGTACGACCCGGGGGGGGGGGGGGGGGCGGGGGGGGCATTCCCCCCCCCCTCCCCCAAATTCGGGCCAAACAGTGGGAAAACAGTGGGGAAAACTCGGGCAGTTTTTATCTGGGTAAAATTTCGGGCAAATCAACCCCTCCAGCCCCCCTAAATCAAAGAGTCCCCATACGCCCATGCCTTAATGTGCATAGGTTCAATTCATTCTCAAGTTAAGTGTATCACATCAAAGGTACGCACGCACACAGGAACTCACTGACTATATGCACCTACAATAGGTACACGCATGTACTTCTGAAATAAGCTTTTAGACACTACACAATCGACTAGTATCATTCGTTTTATTTTTCACTCCCATCATATTAATGGGCGTATTGTGTCGGGGAAAAGGTGATAAAATCAAAGGATGGGGTTCAAGCAATGACTAACTCTATCACTAGTATTGTCTCAATGTGATATGATATTGTCTTTAGGACGTTTTCGTCAGGTTGTAATTCGTTTTCTTTACCTACTCTAGCCAACTGGTTTTCTTCAGTCGAACATCAAATAATGACGGTGTATATCCTGGAATGTTTTGAATGTAGTTATATGGATAATGGACTGAAGTATTTTAAATGTTAAATTGTATCGACTTAAAATACTGAAATAATATATAATAGATTCATATAAAAGGGAAGTTGACAACTGTAACATTAAAGTAATTTTTTATCATAAAGTTTTGTGTAAAACCGTGTGTGGAATTGAATCTATACAAAGATCAAGGTATGCAACGATATATTTTCAGTTGTTTCTTTTAGTTCCGTGTCATGAAAGATAACATATTATTAATAACAGTTTGGGTTACTACAACACTCTTGGTAGCTACTTGAAGTTTAGGATCGTCTTTATATCACTAAACTACAATAAAATAGAATGTAATGGGTTGAAGATCATTTTTCCCTGACAGAAATAGAGAGGAGGAAACAATATATCTAGCATAACCACGGAGCGACTAGTAATAGCAATCTGGCATGAGCTTAACTTCAACCGAACAATATACATACTGGGGTTTTTTTTATCAAATATAAATTATTAGTTGTTTTTAAAAACATTTTTATTAAACCCAATTTAAAAAAAAAAAAAGATTATAAAGAATTGCTATCATACGATACTGCTGCACACAATAAGTCGTTATTACAAGTCGCACCGTGAAAACGTGCCTTAAACAGGGTACTTCACAATATCGTGGGACCATTTTCTATGATAATATAATCGGAAAGGGATTTGGTTTAGGACACTCCACAAATAAAATAAAGATCTATATTTGTAGTGTCTAGTGGATGACCGCACAGAGGTATCACCAGTGCACATCGGTACTTACCCCAGCTGGAACATGGCCATCTAACAAAACAATATGTGACAATGTAAAGTCTAAACAAAATAGTACATGTATATTTGTTTTGGGGAAAAACACCTTGGTATAATAAACACTCGGCTATTCATAAATATACATTTCAAGGTGAGAAATGTTTTGTTTACTTCAATGACACAGGCGTCGGGAGAAGCCAGCAATTGAATGAAAGGGCCAGTAATTAATTCGCCTTCCAACGGAGAGGGGAGGTTATTCTCTTCAGAGTTAGTGGCTGTACCCCTGCCCCCCACCCCCCACACCCCCCGCTGTTTCTGACGTCTGTGTTAAAGACATCTCAGCACGTTGTTTTAAAGAAATTATCCAGAGATTGTAGCCGTTCAAAAGGTTTTCGTAAAAAAAGAGTTTACAATATTAAAATTACACTTGACTTACATTGTTTTGTTTTTTGCGTGGAATACGAATATCACCACTTTTTTCCAACAGCCATTCCATTCTTTGAAATCATTCGATCAAAGGTAATTTCCAAGTGTATTTATCCGTAAAATATTTTACATTTAAATCTTTAATGTGACCTAGTAATGGTACGCGACACATTGCCATCCCAAATTGTTTCAGCTTGTGAGATTTGATGGCCCTGCATGCATGCATCGGTATCCGACATATGGTTCACACAAGAAACGTCCAACTCGTCAAAGACGTGCGTATCAAAATACTGAAATGTCTTTTTAGATTTGTATTTGATGATCTGTAGTATTTAACTAACCCCTTGGTTTAATGTTGTTTGTTATTTCTATCACTAACTGATCACAATTTGATGATCTGTAGTATTTAACTAATCCCTTGATGATCTGTAGTATTTAACTAACCCCTTGTTTTGATGTTGTTTGTTATTTCTATCACTAACTGATCACAATTTGATGATCTGTAGTATTTAACTAATCCCTTGATGATCTGTAGTATTTAACTAATCCCTTGGTTTGATGTTGTTTGTTATTTCTATCACTAACTGATCACAAGCTGATGATCTGTAGTATTTAACTAATCCCTTGATGATCTGTAGTATTTAACTAATCCCTTGGTTTGATGTTGTTTGTTATTTCTATCACTAACTGATAACAATTTGATGATCTGTAGTATTTAACTAATCCCTTGGTTTGATGTTGCAACCTAGTCTTGGTTTGTTTAACGACACCACTAGAGCACATTTGGTAATTTTGATGTATAGTCTTAGAGAGGAAACCGGCAACATTTTTCTATTAGTAGCTGTCACGGGGATCCTATAATACCCGTAACTGAATGAAACACGATTGTCCAAATATCTCTCCTAACTGTATATCTATTAGATCTCTCTGTAACAGGCAGTTATACCCGCTGGCTCGTCTAGGTATGATCAGAGATACGATCTTATATAAAGTATATATTATTATAGCACGTTTAGTTCACTAGAAAACACAACAAAAACACAATACACTTTGGAATCTGTATTAACCTACGCTGACAAATGTACTGCCGCAGTAGTTAATTAACAACAACAAATAATAACAACCCAGAACTGATCACTTAATTAGTTAATCTCTAGGTGTCTAGTTTACACAATATGCTAATCACTTCACCGTAACACAACACCAACACGTGTGATAATTGAGAAACGCTTCCAGAAGAACTTAATTAATAAAGGAATTACAACTCTATTCCTAACTGGTTAATTTTTAATTAACCCTTACTACTCGTTCAGTAACGTGTGATAATTGAGAAACGCGTCCAGGAGAACTTAATTAATAAAGGAATTACAACTCTATTCCTAACTGGTTAATTTTTAATTAACCCTTAACTACTCATTCAGTAACCTTGTAACACAGAATTAATACTGGTACCTAACACAATAAAGACAATAACCTACAGTTTACCTAGGTCCTCTAGGATGACTGGTTAAGCTTTTTATAATTATTTAGGACAGTGAGCCTACAGATTACTGCGTCAGATGACCGGCAGCACCGTCTAAATAATATTGGTATAATACAGTATTAAAATATTTAAAGTGACATCAATCACATCAAGGTTATACAACAGAGCAGAAATGATATTTACCAAGTCCAAACGGACTAACGTTCCCTGGTGCCTTCCAATATGTTTCTCCACGATATCTCTAAAACCCTAGCTATTTATTCAAAACTCTCAGAGACAGCGAATATCGCCTGGGGGTACAAGGCGGTACCTCACGTATCATGTGGATTTTCCACAGCCACCACGCCGGCATATTTTTCTCTGATCGTCAGACTGGCTGTCGCCATTCCGCGAGCAATCCCCTGGTCATAAACAGCACTAGCGGAGTTATTACGTAACTACTGGCCACATGGCGTCCACAGCTGGACTAAGTGCATATTGGCATGCACGGTCGCGCGAAGGTATTACGTAACAAATTGCCCATCTGGGCTAAGTGCATTTGGAACTGCACACGGCCTTCTAAAACAATTAATATCGCCACAGGCGAAAAGAAATTAAGAGCATGTACCGTCACAGTAGCAAGGGATCTTTTATATGCACCTTCACACAGACAGACATATCACGGTCTTTGATATACCAGTCGTTGTGTACTGGCTGCAACGACAAATAGTCCAATTGGTCCACCGACGGGGATTCTAGACCGACCGCGTACCAGGTGAGCTCTTTACTAGGAGGCTATGCCCCCCGCAGACCCCCCCTCCAATAAGCACACCTCCCCCCCCCCCCCCCCCCCCCCCCAATTTTATTGAAATACATGCCAAACTGAATGGTAGAGTGTTAAATCGCTTTTAACAATGTTCGGATAACAGAGTTGAAATATCAGAAGAGCACGCAAGCTTGATACATTATACGGACTTCGCCCTCAAAGGGAACAGTTTTTTCGTGCACACTGACGATAATATGTGTTAATCTACTCGCCAGGGATACACCAAAACACTCTAACAGTATGGTGTGCAAGCAAATCTTCCAGTAGCATATTCAAGTAAGTCGCAAATTCCATTTGTCCGTAATCCGTATTGCTAGTCTCAGACTACCAACTGTCAGCAGAAAGTTGGATAACTCGATGGTTGCGTTGTAATTTCACCAACTCCAGACTTACGACGGATGCGTTCAGATTAACAACTAACGGGTTATACGACGAGAATCGAGTCGTAACAAGGCTCAGACTACCAACTGGACAGTTGTAGAAGTCGTGGCAGTTGGTAGTCTGACACTAGCATAAGTGTATAAGTATACGTATCCGTATACGTAATCCACAATGCACAGAGTGATCGGATACGCACACGCGCATCGAGGACGCATCAATAGAACCTACTCGACTCATCTGCACAGACAGTGAATCAGGCGGATTAAGCACTGCGGTTTACGTACACGGGTCAAAAATACGCATACGCATGCTGACTATGGACAGATGGAATTTGCGCCTAATACCGTATCTCTTAAAACGACATTCCAATTGAAATTATGATAGAGGGTATGCATTCACGTGATAGACATATTTTTATATATAGTAGGGGTCATTAAAATTCTTGAAAAGCATTTGGGGCTTAGTTTTAAAGAATAATGCAAGTATTTATCAATCTCTAACTGAACACCATGGCAGGGGAACGCAATACGTGTTTAACTGCACGGCACATTTTATGCTACATGTATTGGGTGACTAACGCAAGGTTAATTCCAGACTTGGTCTAGACGGTGTGCTGGGGGGGGGGGGGGGGTGACAGCCACATAGGTTACTCCTACCAAAGAGCAGCAAGGGATATATATAGATATAAGCAGATCTGTGCCTAGCCTAGAATAAACACTTTAAAACGAACACTTTTAATTTATATTTCGAGAGTGGGCAACTACCCTCTGCCTCTCACTACGTCAGTTACTTGAAAAACGCTTTCCTACATATACAGGACAGCACACGCCACGACTTTTGATGTATCGGACGAGAGGCACTGTTGGGAAAGAAAAGGAGAAAAGACAGGTCCAACCTACGACCTATCATACCTCCGACGAGCGCTGTGGCATAAAGCTACATGTATCAGCCCTCACCACCACCACCACCCTCCTTCGCCGACAAGACAGAGAGGTAAAGAATGCGAATGTGATGCTAAAAGTGGTTAAACTTGGCGTGGAATTCAGAAGCTGGTGAATCACCGGTCCATATGCCGCGTGTAAACACAGCTCGCGCCACGAGTTAATAGGTGTGTGCGGTCTTGCTTGTTACTCGCTGATAACGCAAATCGCGCAAACCCCGCGAAAACCAGCCGACAGCCTCGCCACAGACCCACTATTTATAGGCTCTTCCTAGATAGGTAAATGGAACTGGCAGACTGTGGGTGAAACCCGCTACCGTACCTGCGGGCTTGTATGTCAGTAGAAATTGGGAAGCGAAAGCATACGATGTTTCCCAGATGGTTTATGTTATGATTATGTTTTAAGACAAATTATGTACCCGTTCTTCATGTGTTAACTAATTTAGCTGAGCGCCCTAGATTTGGTCGTTGCCAACTAGCTCGGTGACAGACAGACATTGACAGAGAGACGGATTGATGAAGAAACAGACAAGACACAGACTTACAAACCAACAGATGGACGGTATACAAGAAACAGACCTATAGACCAACAGACGGACGGTAAACAAGAAACAGACTTACAGACCAACAGACGGACGGTAAACAAACTACGCCTGTACTTAGAATATCCCAAGAACCGTTACCTTTTTCAGACAAGTTGATATAGTTAAAACTGGTATGTGCTGTACTGTCAGGTCCATAATTAAACGTGGAGTAGACCAAATATTATGAAAAGTTGTCCTAATTCAAAAGGGCCTTTTGTCTACTTCTAAACACCCGATCTTACTTCCCACGATTCTCCATGTATTGCACACACACACACACACACACACACACACACACACACACACATACACACACACACGCACACACACACCACCCCCTTGTTTTAAGGTAGGTACGGTCGTTTGTGGAAACAGGAGGCCGCGCGCCAATACCTTTCGTCTCTAACAATTTAGTTTTTTCTCTCGTCCAAACACGTGTCCAGCGACTTCTATAGCAAAGGCCATGATATACGCTGTACTTTCTCTTAAAAGACCGGCCTCGGTGGCGTTGTGGTTAGGCCATTGGTCTACAGGCTGCTAGGTACTGGGTTCGGATCCCAGTCGAGGCATGGGATTTTTAATCCAGATACCGACTCCAAACCCTGAGTGAGTGCTCCGCAAGGCTCAATGGGTAGGTGTAAACCACATGCACCGACCAGTGATCCATAACTGGTTCAACAAAGGCCATGGTTTGTGCTGTCCTGCCTGTGGGAAGCACAAATAAAAGATCCCTTGCTGCCTGTCGTAAAAGAGTAGCCTATGTGGTGACAGCGGGTTTCCTCTTAAAAACAGTGTCAGAATGGCCATATGTTTGACGTCCAATAGCCGATGATAAGATAAAAAATCAATGTGCTCTAGTGGCGTCGTTAAATAAAACAAACTTTACTTTCTCTTAAAAAGTGCATACGAAAGATCCCTTGTTGCTAATGCAAAAAAAAAAAACTGTAGAGAGTTTCCTGTAAGATTAAATGTGAGAATTCCAATGTTTGACATCCAATAGCTGGTGATTAAACCATTAATATGTTCTGGCGATGTCGTTAAACAAAACAAACTTTCATTGAAGACTAGGTGTCAGAATTATAAACTGTTTGACACCCAATAGCCAACGGTTAATTACATATTATGCTCTAGTGGTTTTGGTAAACAAAACAAACTTTTAACCGTAATTAAAAGTCGATAGTTAAACAGTCGTATAGGCGATGGAAGCGGGGAGAGAGCGCGGGCTTCTCCACTTTGGAAAACGATAATCATTGGTCCCTCCAACTGCAGGTTTCTTCCCACACCTATGGCATTCCATGCCTGGTTGTTTAACTCACAAACTGTAACTGTGATCCGTTTCTTTCTTTGTCCTCAGCCAACTCTTGTAACTAATCTGCACTAAAGCAGCATTTAGCTAATTTAGAAGATAGTAACTTGATACACACGTGTGTGGATAGATACGTAGAGACAACTGGTCTGCAGTAAAAGTGGGGATTTGTTTTTCTTCTGTGATAGTGAAATTGTTCATTTTATTAGCCATCTTCAGTTCTGGTTGTTATTTGTTTTGGGGGTTTTGTTGTTTTTCTTTTTCTTTTTTCTTTTGTTTAGCTAAGATTGGTTGTGTATGCATTAAACGATAACAGAAAATATTTAATCAAATAAGAAAAGCAGTGAAGCAAGTTTAAAAGAAATTCTCGCTCAAAAGGATGCTCTTTTTCAAACACAAATGCACGGCCGATGATGTGTGTCGATGAGTGATACACTAAAACAACATAAACTTTTAAAAGTGTCCTAACACACAGGACCAATACGAATCTGTCATTAGCATATTCAATATCGTATCTCTGCTCAAGACTGATTCTAAAAGATGTAATGATAAAGCCAAGATGGTCTGCAACCATTGGGGGAGATAATCTCCACCACGATATATGGTTCTAACTCAGTCTGTGGAAGAACTAATGCCAAGCAAGGAACCACTGGCGTAGCCAGGATTTTATATTGGGGCACCCATAATAATACATTACATTATACGATAGATTATAATCTAGAAAGTTTGAGTGCAAATTGTGACGAAATCAATAAATGTTCACGTTGTTTTCGTTATTGTTTTTGTTTGTTCCAAAGGAACAAAATTACCACACCAGACCAGACTAGATTGACTCGGTTATTCCATTTGTGTTCTATATATTCGTCACAGGTCTAATAATGCAAGTTATCAAATTCGACATTTTCTATATATTCGTCACAGTTTTTATAATGCAAGTTATCAAATTCGACATTTTTATATACTCATCGCAGTTCTTATAATGCAAGTTATCAAATTCGACATTTTCTATATATTCGTTACAGTTCTAATAATGCAAGTTATCAAATTCGACATTTTTTTATGCATTCGTCACAGTTCTAATAATGCAACTTATGAAATTCGACATTTTCTATATATTCGTCACAGTTCTAATAATGCAAGTTATCAAATTCGACATTTTGTATGTATTCGTCACAGTTCTAATAATGCAACTTTTGAAATTCGACATTTTCTATATATTCGTCACAGTTCTAATAATGCAACTTATCAAATTCGACATTTTCTATATATATTCGTCACAGTTCTTATAATGCAAGTTATCAAATTCGATGTTTTCTATATATTCGACATAGATCTAATAATGCAGCTTATCAAATTCGACATATTTTACATATTCGTTATAGTTCTATCAATGCAGTTTATCAAATTCACAATAGGACAAATTGTTTTTAAGGTCCTGAAAATTAGGCTTCATGTGTAGAGTTTGCTAATAACAATTCAACCCAAAATAGACTTTTTTGTAGTTTTTACAAAACAATCGTAAATACTAGAAACAGATTTACTTGTATTGAAATATTGAATATAAATATGCGTTAACTATAACATGTTTAGCTTCAATGCTCTGTAGCAGGTATAAACCAGGCATAGATATCGATATAAAGTCAATAAGATTTGGTTAAAGCACGAGTTTACATCCTGTTGCCATCGGTTTGTTCCGCTAGCCGACGATTATTTAATCAACGTGCGTTGTTGTGGTGTTGTTTAAAACTAGCTTTAACTTGAGACTCTAATCTGAGACTTAATTCACTAACGTATAGCAACTGCAATGCAAACATACTTGCAAAGACGATGGTATCTAGCCCAAGCAAGCTTAAACAAGCCCAAGAGAACGTGAATTGTTAATTAGGTCCCTGAATTCTATTTACAATTTTTAAACATATTAAAATAATAAATGTTGCCTCGCATATAATAGTGAAGTATTATTTATATACGGGGGGAAACCAAATCCCATGTACAATATAAATACAATTATTACATATCTTACCTTTAGGTTGCTAGTCAACTGCCGGTTTTGGCCCAGTCACCTCTTGGAATGAACCAATCTTCTTTTCGGAAACAGTTACTTCAGCAGCTCAGCTCTTTTGCACACTGCCCGAATATATGTCTATGCTCACTTGACTCAAGAATTTTTGGCAACTTCCGTATTCTACTAATAAATCTGCACACGGCGCTATTTTCTAACACTTGAAAAAAACGTTCGCGAAAATTTTTACTTCGACCGAATTACACTTCGTCCGTGTCTAACAATACAGGGTATACATGCAAATGGTATTTATAAAAACTACTATTTTTAAAGAAAAAAAACCTAATTGAAAAAATAATCACAATATCTTTTTGGAAGAATACATATATTTGTTACACACACACAGGGACTCGCTCGCTCTGAAAAAGGAAGTGAAACCCGATACTCTTTGAGTGCAACAGTGCCGTGTCTTTTCAGCTGCATCGTGTGTCAGTGCGTTTAGGTGTACACGCTTCTGTTTGTATATATAACCACAAATGTTCGCGGGTCTTCTTATTTTAGAACCATTTGTTCATAATCGCTGAAGATTATATCTTTTTCCGTATGCATTCCTGCAATGTAAATGCCGCATGTACATTGTTTTATCGCAGATGAAAGGTAAAGAAATAAGGTAGATATCGTTTCAGTAGTCTATTTCAAGACAAAGACGTTGGCATTTTTATGTATTTATATATACCTTCTGTTTTTGTTGTTAATAATGATATATATATCAAACATATTTTATTGCGTATGTTATATACAAAATAAATAGGCAAAACGTTAACAGTTCTCAAAACCGTCTTTAAATTTCAGAAATATTAATATTTCAGGAGAGTTCCAGGGATTATATTCATTCCGCCATACAATGTTCCATCCTGTGGACTTTTGACTATGTATTCAAGACGGTCATAATCCTAAATCGTGATAAACAGAAAAACGCCTAATCAGTCTTTGTGGTGTGTACATCCATGGGTTTTGTTTAGTATACTGAATGCATTGGAGCCATCTGAATCGTAAGCTGAGCTCATTAGCATAACTTTATGCGAAATGGTCACCAATAAAACCAATAACTGATCCGCAAATATGACGTTTAAGAAGCCATGTAAAAACATTAGTAGAAAGCAACATTTTTCATTAGAACTTAATAGCATCATATTCATGTCCGTATGCAAAGATCTGCAACGTTCACCCTTCAGCAGAGTACCCAAGATACCAACATACTTGTGATCAGTAAAAGCCACCGTAGAGTCATTATCAGGTAAAGTCCTTAATAGCAGGACTCACCTCCAGCCCTCCCCTTGTTAATATTGACATAGCAGTATCAATAAGGGGAGGGCTGAAGGTTACTCGACTGGAGACTGGAGCTAACTTTGTAATATAACTATATTGCTATTACTTCGTACAGTCAGTAGGCCTATGTCGTTGTGGATGCAGATAGCCTATTAACGTGTACCTAGCGTCAAAAGGTTTTGACCCCCCCCACCCCCACCCCCGAGCACGACCTCTGACATCTCCAGTGACTGAGTCCAGGGGCGGAAGGGGAGATCAGACTTTGCAATAGATTTAATTGAAACAAAAATAATCAGTAACAATAACTGTGTCCGTTGAAACAACAACGGTTTATGCCAAAATAACTAACAATTACTTGCTTAATCAAAAACGTTTAAGGCTGATTACAAGTAATTTCGTCGGGCGCCAAACCAAAAAAGATCTGACTATTAATAGCCAGTTGAAGCCCTACCAAACGAATATAAATAAATAAACAAATAAATTAATTAATTAAAACAAATAAAACACTCTTAGAATATTCGAAAGGTGACCATATATAGTTAGATAGTGACCGGCAGGGGGGTTGCGGGAATCAAGCCCCATGGCGTCCAGAAGAAAAAGAAGGGGAGGGCCCGAGCAACCCTACCACAAACAACCTTACCAAGCCAAAAAACCCTACCACCAAATTTAAAGCTAGATACCATATCGTTATGGCGGAGGGGTAGGTGGTTGGTTGTCAGGGTTATTATCTACATAGGTGGATGATGGACGTGTAAATCACTTATTTGTATTTTTATTATTTCCTTCATATGACTGCATATAAACATCAATTTTGCTTACTAAAATGATTTTGGAGGCAAAGTTTACGATATCGCCAAGTACCATGTAATTATCGTAACGCACAGTAAACTTTTACATAAGATTATGGTGTGGTCATATGACAGTTATTATATATAATGTTTATAATTATATACAATGGTATAGTAAATTAGACCAGGATAACATAAACTTACTATATAAAATATTTATAGATACTCGATATAATGTTTTCCCTACTGTGGCTGTATCTTCTAGAAAACATAACACTATATAGCCTACCTGTTTAATACAACTTCTACTATTACTACTACTACTACTACTACTACTACTACTACTATTACTACTACCACTACCACACTATACCACTACCACTACCACACTACCACTACCATTACCACTACCACACCACCACTACCACTACTACACTAATAATACCACTACCACACCACCGCTACCACACTACCACTACCATATTACCACTACCATTACTGTTACCATTAACACTACCACACTACCACTACCACTACCAAACTACCACACTACCACACTACCACTACAACACTACCACAATACCACACTACCACTACCACACTACCACACTACCACACTACCATTACAACACTACCACTACCACACTACCACTACCAAATTACCACTACCACTACCACACTACCACTACCACACTACCATTACAACACTACCACTACCACACTACCACTACCACTACCACACTACCACTACCACACTACCACTACCACACTACCACACTACCACTACCACACTACCACTACCACACTACCACTACCACACTACCACTACCACACTACCACACTACCACTACCACTACCACACTACCACTACCACACTACCATTACAACACTACCACTACCACACTACCACTACTACTACCACTACCACTACCACACTACCACACTACCATTACAACACTACCACTACCACACTACCACTACCACTACCACTACCACTACCACACTACCACACTACCATTACAACACTACCACTACCACACTACCACTACCACACTACCACACTACCATTACAACACTACCACTACCACACTACCACTACCACTACCACTACCACTACCACACTACCACACTACCATTACAACACTACCACTACCACACTACCACTACCACACTACCACACTACCACTACAACACTACCACAATACCACACTACCACTACCACACTACCACACTACCACTACCACTACCACTACCACACTACCACTACCACTACCACACTACCACTACCACACTACCACACTACCATTACAACACTACCACACTACCACTACCACACTACCATTACCATTACCACTACCACACTACCAAACAC
Source organism: Gigantopelta aegis (assembly GCF_016097555.1). NCBI lineage: Eukaryota > Metazoa > Mollusca > Gastropoda > Neomphalida > Peltospiridae > Gigantopelta > Gigantopelta aegis. The sequence goes on along the minus strand of NC_054707.1, from coordinate 83,302,789 downwards.
CACACTACCACTACCACTACGACACTACCACACTACCACTGCCACACTACCACTACCACACTACCACACTACCATTACAACACTACCACTACCACAATACAACACTACCACTACCACACTACCACTACCATTACCATTACCATTACCACTACCACACTACCAAACTACCAAACTACCACTACCACACTACCACTACAACACTACCACACTACCACTACAACACTACCACACTACCACTACCACTACCACTACCACACTACCACACTACCATTACAACACTACCACTACCACACTACCACTACCACACTACCACTACCACACTACCACTACCACACTACCACTACCACACTACCACACTACCACTACAACACTACCACAATACCACACTACCACTACCACACTACCACACTACCACTACCACTACCACTACCACACTACCACTACCACTACCACACTACCACTACCACACTACCACACTACCACACTACCATTACAACACTACCACACTACCACTACCACACTACCATTACCATTACCACTACCACACTACCAAACACCACACTACCACTACCACTACGACACTACCACACTACCACTGCCACACTACCACTACCACACTACCACACTACCATTACAACACTACCACTACCACAATACAACACTACCACTACCACACTACCACTACCATTACCATTACCATTACCACTACCACACTACCAAACTACCAAACTACCACTACCACACTACCACTACAACACTACCACACTACCACTACAACACTACCACACTACCACTACCACACTACCACTACCACTACCACTACCACACTACCACACTACCATTACAACACTACCACTACCACACTACCACTACCATTATCATTACCACTACCACACTACCAAACACCACACTACCACTACCACTACCACACTACCACACTACCACACTACCACTACCACACTACCACTACCACTACCACTACCATTACCACTACCACACTGCCACACTACCACTACCATACTACCACTACCACTACTATTACCACTACCACACTATCACACTACCACTACCACTACCATATTACCACACTACCACTACCACTACCATTACACCATTACCACTAACACACTAACACACTACCACTAACACACTACCACTACTACCACACTACCACACGGCCACTACCACTACCACTACCACACTACCACTACCATTACCATTACCACTACCACACTACCACTACCACACTATCACACTACCACTACCACTACCATATTACCACACTACCACTACCACTACCATTACACCATTACCACTAACACATAACACACTACCACTAACACACTACCACTACTACCACACTACCACTACCACTACCACACTACCACTACCATTACCATTACGACTACCACACTACCAAACTACCAAACTACCACTACCACACTACCACTACAACACTACCACACTACCACTACAACACTACCACACTACCACTACCACACTACCACTACCACTACCACTACCACACTACCACACTACCATTACAACACTACCACTACCACACTACCACTACCACACTACCACTACCACACTACCACTACCACTACAACACTACCACAATACCACACTACCACTACCACACTACCACACTACCACACTACCACTACCACTACCACTACCACACTACCACTACCACTACCACACTACCACTACCACACTACCACACTACCACACTACCACACTACCATTACAACACTACCACACTACCACTACCACACTACCATTACCATTACCACTACCACACTACCAAACACCACACTACCACTACCACTACGACACTACCACACTACCACTGCCACACTACCACTACCACACTACCACACTACCATTACAACACTACCACTACCACAATACAACACTACCACTACCACACTACCACTACCATTACCATTACCATTACCACTACCACACTACCAAACTACCAAACTACCACTACCACACTACCACTACAACACTACCACACTACCACTACAACACTACCACACTACCACTACCACACTACCACTACCACTACCACTACCACACTACCACACTACCATTACAACACTACCACTACCACACTACCACTACCATTATCATTACCACTACCACACTACCAAACACCACACTACCACTACCACTACGACACTACCACACTACCACTGCCACACTACCACTACCACTACCACTACTACTACCACTACCACTACCACTACCACACTACCACACTACCACTACCACTACCACTACGACTACCATTACTATCACCACTACCACTACCACACTACCACACTACCACACTACCACTACCACACTACCACTACCACTACCACTACCATTACCACTTTCACACTGCCACACTACCACTACCATACTACCACTACCACTACTATTACCACTACCACACTATCACACTACCACTACCACTACCATATTACCACACTACCACTACCACTACCATTACACCATTACCACTAACACACTAACACACTACCACTAACACACTACCACTACTACCACACTACCACACGGCCACTACCACTACCACTACCACACTACCACTACCATTACCATTACCACTACCACACTACCACTACCACACTATCACACTACCACTACCACTACCATATTACCACACTACCACTACCACTACCATTACACCATTACCACTAACACATAACACACTACCACTAACACACTACCACTACTACCACACTACCACTACCACTACCACACTACCACTACCATTACCATTACCACTACCACACTACCAAACTACCACACTACGACACTACCACTACCACTACCAAACTACCACACTACCACTGCCACACTACCACTACCACTACCACTACCCCACTACCACACAACCACTACCACTACCACACTACCACACTACCACACTACCACTACCACACTACCACACTACCACTACCACACTACCACACTACCACTACCTTACTACCTTACTACCACTACCACTACCACTACTATTACTATTACCACACTACCACACTACCACTACCACACTACCACACTACCACTACCTTACTACCTTACTACCACTACCACTACCACTACTATTACCACTACCACACTACCACACTACCACACTACCACTACCACACTACCACACTACCACTACCACACTACCACACTACCACTACCACACTACCACACTACCACACTACCACATTACCACTACCTTACTACCACTACCATTACTATTACCACTACCACTACCACACTACCACACTACCACACTACCACTACCTTACTACCACTACCATTACCACTACCATTACCACTACCACTACTATTACTATTACCACTACCACTACCACATTACCACACTACCACTACCACACACACACTACCACTACCACACACACACTACCATACTACCACTATCACTACCACACGGCCAAACTACGGCACTACCACTACCGCACTACCACACTACTACTACCCCACTACCACTACCATTACACCATTACCACTACCACACCACCACACACACACTACCATACTACCACTATCACTACCACACTACCACACGGCCAAACTACGACACTATCACTACCACACTACTACTACCCCACTACCACTACCACTACCACACTACCACTACCACTATCACTATCATTACCATTACCACTACCACACTACCAAACTACCACACTGCCACTACCACTACCACGGCCACACTACCACTACCACACTACCACTACCACACTGCCACACTACAACTACCATACTACCACTACCACACTGCCACACTACAACTACCATACTACCACTACCACTACTATTACCACTACCACACTACCACACTACTACTACCACTACCACATTACCACACTACCACTACCATTACACCATTACCACTACCACACTGCCACTAACACACTACCACTACCACTACCACTACCACACTACCACACGGCCAACTACGACACTACCACTACCACACTACCACTACCACACTACAACAATACCACACTACCACACTACCACTACCACTACCACACTACCACTACCACTACCACAATACCACAATACCACACTACTACTACCACTACCACATTACCACTACCATTACTATTACCACTTCCACTACCACTACCACTATTACTGTTATTACTATTATTACTTTATTTATTTATTTGTTTGTTTATTTGTTTGTTTGTTTATTTATTTATTTATCTATCGATTTATTTATTGTTGATTTAACATGAATTTAGATTAATATCTATGAACGCAACTGCCAACGACATTTAATTTTGAATGTTTGGGGGCGGGGGGGGGGGTTGTTGGGGGGGGTTAATGACAGAATGAATTTTGCTGAACTATGCATATGGAACATGGATACGATTTCCTGGAGCTTTCCTGAAATACTAGTAGTTAATTTCCTCTGAAGTTTTTCAAGGTATAATATTCATGTGCATGTCATCTAGTTTGACAGGTAGACACAAACAGGCTGGGAGGTATACGGGCTGGGTTTTAACTGACTGCTAAATATCACTAACAGAATCTGTTTTTAAAATGAAAAGAAATAAGTTAAGAATGTATTTAAAAATGAACGATCATTAAAATACGAACCTAATGTCTATATATAATAAATGCAATTTACTTGATTCTGGAAACGCGCTAGAATTGGTGGTGCTCTAATAACGAGAATGAAATTTACACGGAAGCAATAATAATGGCTGCGCCCAGAAAGCTAATTTTGCATATCTTTGTCTCAAGATTTCTAGTGACTGCATGGACAGTTCTCTTTTATTTTAATTGTCGTTTGGTGTCAGGTGTAGATTTAGATTTTGTTCATCCATCTAGGTTGTTGTCATTACCTGAATCTTCTTGTTTTTTGACGCTGTCACGTTTAAATTATGTCAGAAACAAAAACACAATTGGCCATTTGGCTGACGTGTCGTTTAGACATGAAAAGTCAGTTGGTTTTGGACTTATAGATTTCTCGACATTCAAGTGGCCGAATGGAAACAATTTATCTTATGTAACTGGAAGCAACGATGATAGAAATGTATTTCTTCTCTTCATTAAAAATAAAATTGACAGATCTTGTTTACTACCATCAAATATAAAAGATAAAATGCCTACAGAAAAGGTGTATCATGGACAAGTAACAATAGAAAACTTAGTTAATTTCTTAAACAATAATTGTCATATGTACAGAAATTCTGATGGATCACTAACAGTACAGGGGATGCATCATGAATATATATTGCAGAATTTATTTCGAGTTGAAAATGTTTCTGATTTGAACATGGCAAGGTTAATAAAAATTCAAATAGAAGATGAGGAAAGCAAGCTTGCAAAGAAAGACTTGACATATAAAGAACAAATAGGTTCATCAGAAACATGTAAACCAGATGAAGTATCAAAATTAAAATCAAAATCAAAGATGTTGTTTCAGCATGAAACCCATCTTCCTATCCCACAATGTGAAAAAATACCACTGCCGTCGAGATCGGAGTTTTTCAATGAATTCTTGTCCCTCTCAAAGCCGGTAATCATCCAAGGTGCCATGAGTGATTGGGCAGCTTTTAAGAAGTGGACAAATAAATTTCTTCGTAAAAAGTTTGGAAATCGAACCGTTCATGTTAAACTGACGCCAGGTGGAGAGTACGAAGGCGTAGAGAAGACGTCTCTGTGGGAGAACTTTAAAGCATTTAAAATCCCTCCATCGGTGTTTCGACAGCTTCACTTCCCAGATCTGGTCGTTGTCAGGCCAGCTACTCAAAATGTGAAATTTTCTGAATTTATGGACATCGTAGAATCTGTCTCAACAGGCAAGCTGAGAAATGTGTCGGCCTATCTGGAATACACGTCGGTAGACCAGTATATGCCCGAACTGAAGAAAGACCTCAAGGAAATGCCATTCTTCACTGACTTGCTGGAACTGAAACATCTTAACATGTGGCTCAGTGATGGTAACACTCTGGGCAAAACACACTTTGACCCATTTGATAATTTTCTCTGCCAAGTTAGTATTAGTATAATATTGTATACTTGCATATAATATATATACATACATGATTTACAAGTGCAGTTACATAATACATAAATATATGCATGCATTTACAAATGCAGTTAAACTTATGTATACTCAACAAAAGTAATTAAGGGCCAGTAGATATTTTGCATATATTGTTCCTTAAATGTTGTTTGCACCCTCCTCCCCACAACCTTCCAACATTTCTCTTTGTAAGATGTCGAATTTGTGGAATGTTTTGAAACATAATGAGTTAAACAAGATAGAGCAAACAAATTCATCATTGTATTGTTATGAACCAACATGTAACAAATCCAAGTTGAATTCACATTTTGGTAAATTCACAAAACATCCACCATGTGTCGGATTTGTGTATGTATCTCGGGTCAGATTTGTGTGTGTATCACAGGTCAGATTTGTCTGAAAATAATGTGATGAAAACTTGTTAAAATAATTTAACATTATCAAGGAATGAGTACAATGTGTTCTAGCACTGCGGACCATTGGTTTTGTTGAGTATATATATATGTATATAAAGACCCATGAAGGATCTGTAACAAAGGCCATACCATTGAGTATATATATATGTATATAAAGACCCATGAAGGATCTGTAACAAAGGCCATACCATTGAGTATATATATATGTATATAAAGACCCATGAAGGATCTGTAACAAAGGCCATACCATTGAGTATATATATATGTATATAAAGACCCATGAAGGATCTGTAACAAAGGCCATACCATTGAGTATATATATATGTATATAAAGACCCATGAAGGATCTGTAACAAAGGCCATACCATTGAGTATATATATATGTATATAAAGACCCATGAAGGATCTGTAACAAAGGCCATACCATTGAGAATATATATGTATATAAAGACCCATGAAGGATCTGTAACAAAGGCCATACCATTGAGTATATATATATGTATATAAAGACCCATGAAGGATCTGTAACAAAGGCCATACCATTGAGTATATATATATGTATATAAAGACCCATGAAGGATCTGTAACAAAGGCCATACCATTGAGTATATATATATGTATATAAAGACCCATGAAGGATCTGTAACAAAGGCCATACCATTGAGTATATATATATGTATATAAAGACCCATGAAGGATCTGTAACAAAGGCCATACATTGAGTATATATATATGTATATAAAGACCCATGAAGGATCTGTAACAAAGGCCATACCATTGAGTATATATATATGTATATAAAGACCCATGAAGGATCTGTAACAAAGGCCATACCATTGAGTATATATATATGTATATAAAGACCCATGAAGGATCTGTAACAAAGGCCATACCATTGAGTATATATATATGTATATAAAGACCCATGAAGGATCTGTAACAAAGGCCATACCATTGAGTATATATATATGTATATAAAGACCCATGAAGGATCTGTAACAAAGGCCATACCATTGAGTATATATGAAGGATCTGTAACAAAGGCCATACCATTGAGTATATATATATGTATATAAAGACCCATGAAGGATCTGTAACAAAGGCCATACCATTGAGTATATATATATGTATATAAAGACCCATGAAGGATCTGTAACAAAGGCCATACCATTGAGTATATATATATGTATATAAAGACCCATATATAAAGATATAAAGACCCATGAAGGATCTGTAACAAAGGCCATACCATTGAGTATATATATATGTATATAAAGACCCATGAAGGATCTGTAACAAAGGCCATACCATTGAGTATATATATATGTATATAAAGACCCATGAAGGATCTGTAACAAAGGCCATACCATTGAGTATATATATATGTATATAAAGACCCATGAAGGATCTGTAACAAAGGCCATACCATTGAGTATATATATATGTATATAAAGACCCATGAAGGATCTGTAACAAAGGCCATACCATTGAGTATATATATATGTATATAAAGACCCATGAAGGATCTGTAACAAAGGCCATACCATTGAGTATATATATATGTATATAAAGACCCATGAAGGATCTGTAACAAAGGCCATACCATTGAGTATATATATATGTATATAAAGACCCATGAAGGATCTGTAACAAAGGCCATACCATTGAGTATATATATATGTATATAAAGACCCATGAAGGATCTGTAACAAAGGCCATACCATTGAGTATATATATATGTATATAAAGACCCATGAAGGATCTGTAACAAAGGCCATACCATTGAGTATATATATATGTATATAAAGACCCATGAAGGATCTGTAACAAAGGCCATACCATTGAGTATATATATATGTATATAAAGACCCATGAAGGATCTGTAACAAAGGCCATACCATTGAGTATATATATATGTATATAAAGACCCATGAAGGATCTGTAACAAAGGCCATACCATTGAGTATATATATATGTATATAAAGACCCATGAAGGATCTGTAACAAAGGCCATACCATTGAGTATATATATATGTATATAAAGACCCATGAAGGATCTGTAACAAAGGCCATACCATTGAGTATATATATATGTATATAAAGACCCATGAAGGATCTGTAACAAAGGCCATACCATTGAGTATATATATATGTATATAAAGACCCATGAAGGATCTGTAACAAAGGCCATACCATTGAGTATATATATATGTATATAAAGACCCATGAAGGATCTGTAACAAAGGCCATACCATTGAGTATATATATATGTATATAAAGACCCATGAAGGATCTGTAACAAAGGCCATACCATTGAGTATATATATATGTATATAAAGACCCATGAAGGATCTGTAACAAAGGCCATACCATTGAGTATATATATATGTATATAAAGACCCATGAAGGATCTGTAACAAAGGCCATACCATTGAGTATATATATATGTATATAAAGACCCATGAAGGATCTGTAACAAAGGCCATACCATTGAGTATATATATATGTATATAAAGACCCATGAAGGATCTGTAACAAAGGCCATACCATTGAGTATATATATATGTATATAAAGACCCATGAAGGATCTGTAACAAAGGCCATACCATTGAGTATATATATATGTATATAAAGACCCATGAAGGATCTGTAACAAAGGCCATACCATTGAGTATATATATATGTATATAAAGACCCATGAAGGATCTGTAACAAAGGCCATACCATTGAGTATATATATATGTATATAAAGACCCATGAAGGATCTGTAACAAAGGCCATACCATTGAGTATATATATATGTATATAAAGACCCATGAAGGATCTGTAACAAAGGCCATACCATTGAGTATATATATATGTATATAAAGACCCATGAAGGATCTGTAACAAAGGCCATACCATTGAGTATATATATATGTATATAAAGACCCATGAAGGATCTGTAACAAAGGCCATACCATTGAGTATATATATATGTATATAAAGACCCATGAAGGATCTGTAACAAAGGCCATACCACTGAGAGTACCGGTAGGTAAAATATTTGTATTCAGAGAAACTAATCGTATAAAAGTACTGTGTAATTATTTTATTGATATACAATGTACTCATTCAGGGCTAGCTTTGGGTATTCAAAACATTTTGACAAATTCTCTATTAAACTAAAAATAGCAGAAATCAACAATTATTTAAACAAAAACTTCAATTATTACCTGAAATTATTTCGCCAAATTAAAATAAAATTCGCCAACTGCTTTCAAAGTTTGTTATTGGCGAATTTGGTGAGTGCCCTGCTCATTGAATAGGAAAACAGTATGGATAGATTCAAGGGTTTATTCCCAGGCAGAACTAGTAACACACAATGTGACAAAAACCAGTGCAAGTAAAACATACAAACTTCAACTTATGGTTAAAGTTTTGCATTTAGCGCCATTCTGCATAGACTATAAGTCCTATATCCTTCATGAAACTTGTTTTTTAAAACATACATTGAAATAAATGTATGGATGCAGCTATTAATGACATCAAATATTTTTATGGCAGATGAAACATTTAATGACATGAGATTCTTGTTTTGTAGATAAGTGGTCAGAAGCAAGTTATTCTTGTTTTGTAGATAAGTGGTCAGAAGCAAGTTATTCTTGTTTTGTAGATAAGTGGTCAGAAGCAAGTTATTCTGTACAGTCCCCATGACGGAGAAAAGATGTATGAAGGCCACATCCCTGAGGCTATTCTGTCGGTGAACCGACATAACTACACGTTCCGCAGAAAGACTCTGCTCGACAGTACGTCCATGGTTATGTCCCCTGTTGACATCGTCTCTCCCGATTTGCAAGTAGGTTCACCCTTTTGAATTTTCATCTAGATTTATCAATAAATATTTAGTCCATTTTCTATGTTTCAGCGTGGGAGGCTGTTTTTTGTCACATCTGTGGGGTTATGTTAGTGCGCCACAAGAGTAATAAACAAGTTACTATAAGGAGATATCAAGTTTTGTACCTCCAAACATTTAAAAGGAGGGGGATGTAATAATATATGTATGATAAATGATTTGTACCTCCAAACATTTAAAAGGAGGTGGTAATAAACGAGTTATTACAGCAGCTGTTATCTAGAAAACATGTTAATGGGGTGATGTAATAAATAAATTACTACATGTAGTTATTATCAAGTTTAATGCTACACAAAAACAATTAAATAGGGGGATGTAATAATATATGTATGATAAATGATTTGCTAGGTATTTACAAGTTGATGTTCTGAGTAGAATAATGTGAACTTTGTTACATGTATCCAGTCTTTCTTTATAATCTACATTCAATTGGCTGCATAAAAAATAGCTGAAGGAAAGAGAATGCGACTGCAATATGGAAAGAAATTGTTCTAAATGATTATGGTGTGGAGAGCCAACTTCCTGTGAATGGAACGTTCTAGGTGTCAGATACTCAGTCTTTTAGATACGTGTATTTGCATTTAAGACAAAATTCTGCCACAACACGAAGGCTTTGCTACAAATACAATCTTGTTTTTGTTTAGAAAACTTTATGTTTTAGATACTGTGTTGTGGTTGACAGGCAGTAAATGTAGTACAAGATACACTTTTTTTCCTGTGAATTAATCTACTAGATATCCAACTAAAATATTTTTGAATATGAAATGGTCTTGTTATTTGTAGAAATTCCCCCGGTTTGCCGATGCCCGACCCTCTGAACTGCACAATAAACGAAGGCGAGGTTTGTGGTTGACTCTTCATGCCAATGCATTCTGGTGGCACGAGGTTCAGTCTCGACCCTAACTTCCTGTGAATGGAACATGCGGGCAGGACGAAATCTAGCCGTCACAGGCTTTTGGTAAGTAATCTACTAGTAGACACACATGCTAACTTCCTGTGAATGGAACGTAATCTACTAGATACTGTGTTGTGGTTGACAAATGTTTGAGAAAGTCACAAGCAATTACAGAAGCTATGGCTTGTGTCCTAGATACTGTGTTGTGGTTGACAGGCAGTGTATTATAGTAAATCAGGTGAATATTTCTACACTAGGCCCAGACGTAATCTAGTTTGTTGTGGTAGCCAGGACCGAGGGATAGTGTACCTACTAGATACTGTGTTGTGGTTGACAGGCAGTGCGACTGTTCTAACTTCCTGTGAATGGAACGTAATCTACTAGATACTGTGTTGTGGTTGACAGGCAGTGCGACTGTTCTAACTGTGAATCTAACTACTAGATACCTGTGAATGGAATGGAACGTAATCTAATCTACTAGATACTGTGTTGTGGTTGACAGGCAGTGCGACTGTTCTAACTTCCTGTGAATGGAACGTAATCTACTAGATACTGTGTTGTGGTTGACAGGCAGTGCGACTGTTCTAACTTCCTGTGAATGGAACGTAATCTACTAGATACTGTGTTGTGGTTGACAGGCAGTGCGACTGTTCTAACTTCCTGTGAATGGAACGTAATCTACTAGATACTGTGTTGTGGTTGACAGGCAGTGCGACTGTTCTAACTTCCTGTGAATGGAACGTAATCTACTAGATACTGTGTTGTGGTTGACAGGCAGTGCGACTGTTCTAACTTCCTGTGAATGGAACGTAATCTACTAGATACTGTGTTGTGGTTGACAGGCAGTGCGACTGTTCTAACTTCCTGTGAATGGAACGTAATCTACTAGATACTGTGTTGTGGTTGACAGGCAGTGCGACTGTTCTAACTTCCTGTGAATGGAACGTAATCTACTAGATACTGTGTTGTGGTTGACAGGCAGTGCGACTGTTCTAACTGCCTGTGAATGGAACGTAATCTACTAGATACTGTGTTGTGGTTGACAGGCTGTGCGACTGTTCTAACTGCCTGTGAATGGAACATAATCTACTAGATACTGTGTTGTGGTTGACGGACAGTGCGACTGTTCGGACACCGACAAGGGGTTGATTCTTCATCACAAGGGGGTGGGATGTAGCTCGGTTGGTAAAGCTCTCGTCTGAGGTTCGTGGGTTGCAAGTTTGAATCTCCTCCAAGGATGCATTCTCTGATTGTTTTTTATTTCCCATCCCAATTAGTGCCCTATTTCTCACTCCAGCCAATGCTCCACAACTGGTATATCAAAGTCTGTGGTATGTGTGTCTTGTCTGTGGGATGGTGCGTGTAAAAGATCCCTTGCTGCTAATAAAAAAAGTAGCCCATGAAGTCACGACAGCAGGTTTCCTTTCTCAGTATCTGTGTGGTCCTTAATCATATGTCTGACACCATATAACTGTAAATAAAATGTGTTGAGTGCGCCGTTAAATAAAACATTTCCTTCCTTCCTTCCAAACTAGTGCCCGACAATGAAGGTATGTTCAGAAAAGCCTGCTATTGCAGTCACTCGCTAGATTGGTGTTTGTGTCGAACATTAAACGACAAACAAGTCATATACTATTGTCTGCAAGTACTCACCCTCAGGAGCTATATTAATGAATGTGGTAGGTGCTGTGCTGTCTGTAGAAAAGTACATATAAAAGATCCCTTGTTATGGTGTGCTGGCCTATCTGTGGGAAAGTACATATAAAATATCATTTGCTGTGGTATGTGCAGTCCTGTTTGTACGAAAGTACATATAAAAGTCCCATTGCTGCTAATAGAAAAATGTAGCAGGTTTCCTCTGTAAACTACATGCCACAATTATCAAATGTTTCACATCCAATAGCCAATGTTTAATTAATCAGTGTGATGTAGTGGTGGTGTTTAAGAAAACAAACTTAAATTCTAAAAAATTTGTATGTAAACAGCTATAGAAATAAGCAAAAAAATTTTAAAGTACATTGAGAAATCTATTTATCCAAATAAATGGTTTGTTTTATTCAAGTACAAGGACTATTTTTCATTGCTCAAAATTAAACTGCATTGAACATTTTTACTTGTCCACTGAACAACTATTGAGGTACATTTTGCTTGTCCGAGCAGATTTTCACTTGTCAGGACAAATGAACAAGTGCTTATTTCGAACATTGATGTAAACCATAGTTTGTGATCATGACACTGAAGTTAAGTGAACTGTTAGCCATGCAGGAATTGAATCATATTGGTTTGCAGTCTTTTTGCTGTTAAACTGGGGTGGAATGGGGGGGGGGGAGCATGTTGTTGCCCATTAAAAAGTAATTTTCTAAATTAAATTTTTTAATTTTAGGTATGAACCTTTTCTGACAAAAGAGTTCCCGTGTCCAGAGTGTAAGTTGGATGTCAACCCAAAATACAGACATCTGCTGTAGTTGACGTGAATGGCGATAGTGCGACACGTTTATTAAAACTGCTTTACTGTCTCATCTTTATGAAGTAAAAAGACTTTTCCAATGGCGTCAACTTTTGAATTGAAGTTTAATTCTCATTCAGATCAGTTTCTCACAAACTATCAAGGCAGGGAACATTCTGTTTTCAAAATCTTGATTAGCGATATTTCTAATCAATTGAAATTTTATCAGCAACTACAGTATAATGTTTTAAAATTGTGTTGCGATCTCTGAAACTTGCGTAGTGAATCGTGATGCAATACTGAACAAAATGTTTCCTGCTAGGTCAATGAAACTTGATTTATAGTTGCACCTATGGATTTTTATCACAGCCACCAAAACAGTTTGTAGTAGTGAATCATTTAATCCACAGAATTCTTGTTTAAATTTTGATTACTGTGATTTGTTATTGCATAATAAGCAAAGATATAGCTGCTGTTTTTTGTATCCTTGTGTTCAAAGTCTGTTCTCGGACTGTTTGTTTTGTATTATTGCTTTAATTACTGACTTGGAGGGTATAGTTGACCAATCTGTATGGTTATACAGAAGTATTCACCGTCTTAATTTGATTTGTGTTGTGCTTCCTAATGTGCCTCTGTAGACAAGAAGCTGGTTTGATCTACAACCACCATTGCTATTGATCATAAAATGTAAACCATTGCTTTTGTAATAAGTACAAACAAATGAACTGGAGAACAAAGAAAAATCAAAGAAAAATCAAATATTCATATTTGTGTACAACTGTTTAATGATGGCCATATATGCTACCTGCATTTTCATTTTATATAATGTTACTGTTCATTTTGGATTAGATTTCATACAGGAGTGGCCATGTTTTTTATTTATCCCATTTCTTTCTCCGATTGTGTTTTTTATCAGTTGAAAGGAATATTTTAAAACGTTTGTCTCTCAGTTTTAAAGAGATATTGGTGAATTTACAGGTATTGTTTTTACTAGATTCGTTTAATGTTCATTTACATTCCATGTTTCTCTACAGCTGTTGTCTCTCGATATTCTATGGGTTGTATTCATTACATATTGTGAGTTTATTAGTCACATTCCATTATTGGTTCTTTTAGTGTCCTACAATTGTATGCAAGAGATGCATAGAAGATCAAAATGAATGAATTAAAGATAACCATATGAAGTTGCAGTGCACTGGTTGGAACGAGAAAAACCCTTTTTGAAAGAAAAACCTGGCTACTATCTATTTGTAGACCATTGAACAGTTAACTTGGTTTGTCCCACTTTTTAATGGCATCATTAGATTTGTAGGGGTTATTGTTCGTTTGATGCCTGGAAATGAATTAGTGGCAATGCAGGACTCGAAACAAGAAGAAAAGTATGACCTGCTGTTACTTTTCAAAAATAGCATGCCAAAAAGAAATGTCCTGCTGGAAATAAAGAGGATGGGGTGAGAAAAGGGTTTGGGATAGCGTGTGCAAAATTAGGTCGTCCGAGATGTAATTTACAGCTTATGGGATGCATAATAATAATCACACAAGCGGACTAATATTGACATGATCATACTTGCATCCATTTCTTGAAAAACAATGTTTTTTTAACAGGTGAATGGACATTTCACCTGCTACAGGTTACGTAGGTCTAAAACGCACTGCTGTATGCAGGTAGCCCTACAATGACCAAGTAAGATATTGATTTCCGCAATGTGCTGTGGTTACATTCCGAAACATGGAATAATCTTCTATTTTGGCTTTACATCATTATCTTCTGTATTCAACTCGTAGGATTATTTGAAATAAACTTGATTGCAACCAATCAACAGGTCTTTTTTATTTTATTTTCATACTTAAAAAATATACTTTTGAAAGAAATAAAGATACTTTAAATATATACCAACTGAAAGAAATAAGGGATTCCACCAACACTAACTGCAAGGAAAACCTGCATCCATAGCGTCGAGAAGTTAACCATCTTGCTGACATCGATGCTAATAGTGACAGGAATTTTGCCTACAAAACCAACTGTTCCCTAATGTCTTTCTCCAAAATAGTATCTGTGAACTTCAGTGAAATGTATGTGCATGTACAGTCTTGGGACTAGCAGTTCTACTGGCAAAGTAGGAAATGTTCGTAAAAATGAAGTAGGAAATCCTTTTCTAAAGACGAAGTAGGACACATATTTTTGGTTTCTGGTATTTACAACAATTGGTTTCTCTGTACAAATCGCCATGTTCTATCTGCTGAACATCATTAAAGTTCTTGTCCTTTGGAAACAACAGTAAAACCCAACAAAATTACGATTTACACATTTTTATTAGACATTAGTAATCACAGTGTGTAATTGCAAATATTTTAGTAAAACTTAATCTGTAACATGATAAAAATTTCAAGTCCAAACTCACATGGTAGAAAACTAAAACAAAGGAACACATTGTGTCAAAACTAGTAAATAAAAAACAATATAGATATATAATAAACCTTCCTAAATCGAGAGAACGTTTAAAAAAAAAGCAAGTAAACAATTGAAAACCCAGATGAAATTTTTCTTCGTGCAACAACAAGACTCAAAAATGTTAGTAAAAATTACAAAATAATTCTAGTCCTAGGATCAGACTACCAACTGCCAGAAGAAAAGTGACCAACTTTCTGCTGTCATAACTTCTACAATTCTTGTCTTATGACCTAGTTGTTAATCCAAGTGCACCCATCTATGTCGAGTTGAAAAAATTACAATGCAACCATAGAGTTGGTGAACTTCGTCGTGACAGTTGGCAGTCTGACACTAGCCTTATACAAGATTCAGTCGGATTCTTTGCTATTACCCATTAACTAAATCACTATATCTGAAAAGTGTTTAAATGACATATCATCCCTTGATGTGAGAAACTCGTCATTAATATGAAGTGTACTTATCCAATTAGAGTTCGCAAACAAATTACACATTAGCTCTGTTCCAAACTACACATTTTTGCCATTCTTAGGCTTAAACATTTTAAAAAAGAAGAAGAAAAAAAAGACCACCACATATTTCATTAAAATCAGTTGTTAATATGCATAGTGAAAGACAATGATATGCTTATCACATTTATCATTAAATAATTAAATGAATACGAGGAAAAATAAGTGAAGTCATTTATGTCGTTTAATAAAAATTTGTCCTTATAACCTATTTAGAAAAGATGCTGCAAACACTTTCAAATTCATGCACCAACAAAATAAAAATATATAATATCAATGAATATATAGGTTTTATAAAAATAGTTATGAGCATGATAAATATGAAATTATTTTTAATTATCACATACAAACTGGTAATGGTTGCAGTAACAATTACTGGTACTGTCAGCATAAACATAGAAGTAATCAAATAAATAAGGACATCAAAACTTGATGCCTAAAATAACAAAAGAATATTTCTGAGCAAACATCAAATTCAGACTACAAACCGGATGAAACATGACTTCTTGCTTGAAAGCTTTAAAACTAGTTCTTTGCATCAATTTATGAATGTTAAGTGTATTTAAACAAATGCAGCCAGCTGTTTTTTCGATAAATGTTTTCAAACTATTAATGAATTCCAAAGTGATTATTCAGTTTAATGTATAAAAAGATATAATGTACCATGAAGGTCTTACATCAAAGAAGATAGTAAGCAACAACTGGCTGTTGGGCTGTTTGGTAAGGAATGATTGACTGTTGGGCTGTTTGGTAAGGAATGATTGACTGTTGGGAGGTTTGGTAAGGAATGATTGACTGTTGGGAGGTTTGGTAAGGAATGATTGACTGTTGGGAGGTTTGGTAAGGAATGATTGACTGTTGGGAGGTTTGGTAAGGAATGATTGACTGTTGGGAGGTTTGGTAAGGAATGATTGACTGTTGGGAGGTTTGGTAAGGAATGATTGACTGTTGGGAGGTTTGGTAAGGAATGATTGACTGTTGGGAGGTTTGGTAAGGAATGATTGACTGTTGGGAGGTTTGGTAAGGAATGATTGACTGTTGGGCTGTTTGGTAAGGAATGATTGACTGTTGGGCTGTTTGGTAAGGAATGATTGACTGTTGGGCTGTTTGGTAAGGAATGATTGACTGTTGGGAGGTTTGGTAAGGAATGATTGACTGTTGGGAGGTTTGGTAAGGAATGATTGACTGTTGGGAGGTTTGGTAAGGAATGATTGACTGTTGGGAGGTTTGGTAAGGAATGATTGACTGTTGGGAGGTTTGGTAAGGAATGATTGACTGTTGGGAGGTTTGGTAAGGAATGATTGACTGTTGGGCTGTTTGGTAAGGAATGATTGACTGTTGGGCTGTTTGGTAAGGAATGATTGACTGTTGGGCTGTTTGGTAAGGAATGATTGACTGTTGGGAGGTTTGGTAAGGAATGATTGACTGTTGGGAGGTTTGGTAAGGAATGATTGACTGTTGGGAGGTTTGGTAAGGAATGATTGACTGTTGGGAGGTTTGGTAAGGAATGATTGACTGTTGGGAGGTTTGGTAAGGAATGATTGACTGTTGGGAGGTTTGGTAAGGAATGATTGACTGTTGGGAGGTTTGGTAAGGAATGATTGACTGTTGGGAGGTTTGGTAAGGAATGATTGACTGTTGGGCTGTTTGGTAAGGAATGATTGACTGTTGGGCTGTTTGGTAAGGAATGATTGACTGTTGGGCTGTTTGGTAAGGAATGATTGACTGTTGGGAGGTTTGGTAAGGAATGATTGACTGTTGGGCTGTTTGGTAAGGAATGATTGACTGTTGGGCTGTTTGGTAAGGAATGATTGACTGTTGGGAGGTTTGGTAAGGAATGATTGACTGTTGGGCTGTTTGGTAAGGAATGATTGACTGTTGGGCTGTTTGGTAAGGAATGATTGACTGTTGGGCTGTTTGGTAAGGAATGATTGACTGTTGGGCTGTTTGGTAAGGAATGATTGACTGTTGGGCTGTTTGGTAAGGAATGATTGACTGTTGGGCTGTTTGGTAAGGAATGATTGACTGTTGGGAGGTTTGGTAAGGAATGATTGACTGTTGGGAGGTTTGGTAAGGAATGATTGACTGTTGGGCTGTTTGGTAAGGAATGATTGACTGTTGGGCTGTTTGGTAAGGAATGATTGACTGTTGGGAGGTTTGGTAAGGAATGATTGACTGTTGGAAGGTTTGGTAAGGAATGATTGACTGTTGGGAGGTTTGGTAAGGAATGATTGACTGTTGGGAGGTTTGGCCCAGTCCATTATTAAAGGGAGAAATGCACAAAGGAACCGCTGAGATGTCAGGTTATATATACATGTAGTCAGACACTTTTTAAAACTTTTTTCTTTCTTTTTTTCAAATATTTTCTTTTGGTTTTAATTAAAATTTATTTTGTGTAACAACATCACTAGAGCACATTGATTCATTAATCATCGGCTATTGGATGACATTTTAGTTAGAATATTATGTTGTTATTATTTGAAATTATTATTGTTAACTTTGTATTATTATGCAATAGAAAGATTACGGATCATCAGTCTATTTTTTGTAAATGTTCTCAATTCGTAAGATAACAAAACATTTAATTACATACTAGGAATACATGCATTCATTTCATGTCTGCATTCTATTTAAAACAATGGAATGGGCAACATACAATTAATTTAAAATATGCTTGCTGGTTTGTTTGTTTGTTTTGTTAAATATTAATTCTGATTAAATAGTAGTAGTCTAAAGGACAAACGGCTGTATAAGATGTCAAAAAAAGAAAGAATTGTAAATACATGTATAAACATTTCTACTTATATTAAATACACCTGACAAAAGCAACTATTACAATAATAAAACAATGAAAACAGAACATTAACTAGCCTAAATAATGAGGATGCTGCACAAAGAGAAACAAGTCTGGTCACAGTAATACAGGGTTTTAAACCTAAAATGGCACTTTTTCATTTGTTAGGACAACTGTCACTGTATGCCCTCCCTACCCACCCCACCCACCCCCCTTTGCTGTTAGATGTGGCCCTGGAAACAATGTTAATACAATATAAAACCAGCAATTTTTTTTCGTATTTTAGGGTGAAACTGCAAAAAATTAGCAAATCACCCTGAAAGTCAAACTTGATCTGTAACAGTACACTATAAAGCTATACACAAAATTTCAGATCTAATATCTTGAAGCAATGTGAAAATAAAAATGTCCAAAAACTATATGAGACACTGACAGAATGACAGACAAAACCTTTAGTCCGCTCCGATTGGACCAGTAGTGGACTGATAAATAAATGAAATCCTTTTCCCCATTTCAAGTAAGCAAATATCACAGGATGGTAAAAAGTTAAAAGAAATAAATTCTGAACATAGTGTGACTATTTTGACTCAATTTGTTGTTTTTCCTTCTTTAATTATATTAACAGTAGTTGAGCCAGTCATTTTTATATCACAGAGATTTTTTGCTTTTCAATATTATTTTTTTATTTAACAAACCCTTGATATGTTAACAGAGTTGTCATTTGTTATTAGACAAAAAAATAGTTGATAAGAACACTTCCAGTATAATTTTATATATTTATAAAGCATACATTTTTCTGTTGTATGTTTGACAAAAAATATTTTTTAAAAACTGGACTGCACAATAGGCACAAAACGGTAGACATTAGTCGTTTAACTGAAATGTCGGAATTTTCCACACAGCTGGTTGCAGTTAGGGCAGGTGTGGGTGACGTCTTTAGCGGCGTCAACGCAAAACGGAATCAGGCAACACCCAAGCCAACACCTGGAAAAAACAAAAACAGTATGTATTGAACAAAAACAGTAGGTATTGAACAAAAATAATGTTAAATGTGTTACTTTATAATGTTGTAACAAACCGTCATCCACAGGGCACAAAATGCTTGTCAGTACAGGGGTCAGTTACTAAAACAAATGGTTGCCATTGGTTACTAAGTGTTTAGAAACCCTGGTGACTTGATTGACTTATCATGGAGATTCTATACATATTATTTCACCCCTCCCTGACTAGGTCCTCTTAGTTTACTGTCATCTGACCCTGCAGTGCCCAGTTAAAGCTACTGTCTCTGTTTCCAATCCAATATAATCTGTTACTAAAGCAAAATACAAACATACCAATAGTTTTAATAAATGTACATGTTTAAATTTTCACCAGAAAAGGTTGGGGATTTTTTTTTGGGTGGAGGGGGGTTATCTGCATGTGATGGATTATTTTTCTCATCTGTTCAGCAAATAAATAATTATTATACATGATCAGACATATGACTCCTTTTGTTTTAGTTTACAATTTCTTCATAATAAACTATTTTAGCATTTTATCATAATAAACTACACAATCATAGTTGCAATGTTTGTTTCATGGGTTAATAAGTGAACATTTGTAAGGCTGGTTTTAATCATTTAAATTGGTATTTTCACCAAGCACTTTGAAAATAGGATGCAGACTGCAATTTTCAAACTATACACTTTTCAACTTTTGTTTGTCGGGTACACCTACATGTAAAATCTCTAGCATGGGAACTTGGCAGTTACACTCCTCACAGCACCTGCAGGGCATTGTCAATTTAGTTATACACTCCTCACAATGCCTGCAGGGTATTGACCATTGTCAATTTAGTTATACACTCCTCACAGCTCCCAAACAAAAATTGCAAGCTTAATAAATAGCTGGTAACAACCTTGCGGCAAGGTAGTAACTACCGCGTTTCAAGCTAGTATTTGGAACCTTTTTACAACCTTGCCGCAAGCTTGCGACGAGCTTCTTGCAAGCTTGCGACGAGCTTCTTGCAACCTTGCGACGAGCTTCTTGCAACCTTGCGACGAGCTTCCTGCAAGCTTATTCAGTTTAAGCTAGTATTTGGAACCTTTTTACAACCTTGCCGCAAGCTTGCGACGAGCTTCCCGCAAGCTTATTCAGTTTAAGCTAGTATTTGGAACCTTTTTACAACCTTGCTGCAAGCTTGCGACGAGCTTCCCGCAAGCTTGCGACAAGCTACCCGCACGCTTGCGACGAGCTTCCCGCAAGCTTGCAACAAGCTTCCTGCAAGCTTGCGACGATCTCCCTACAAGCTTGCATCAGTGGCAGCCATCTTGCATCTTGTATAATTCTTTAAAAAAACAACAATGGTTTTAAAGTGAAAAACATGAACAGTTAAAACAAAAAATAGGTGCTACATGTTGTCAGATACTTAGGCTACAAAATTAGTTTACCTGTCTGATAGACATGTTCCATTTATGTGGGATAGTCTTGACTAAACTAATATGCTAAAAAGCTCCTGGTCCTATATTCTTCTTCTTCTTCTTGTTTTAGGTTATATTCCTCCACTATCTGGAGATCCACACTGTGGTGTAAAGTCATTTGTTTGTTTCTTCTGTTTTCTTTTTTCTCCTGTTCCACCAAGCAGGATTCAACCAAACTTGGTCCAAATGATCCTCTTATAGACCTGACCAAGTGTTGTTATTTTTCAGGACAATAAAAATTCCAAGATGGCCGCCCTGGCCTCTGAATAACTGAGACATTTTTAACTTTTACTATTGTATTATCATTCGTATGTATTAATATTAATTTTGTTTTAATTATTATTGTAAATACTATCTAAATATGTAACATGTATGTTTGGTTGTTTAGCCACTGTTCCCACTGAATTTGATAAATCATATGAGAAGTTATGAATAAAAAAAAAAATAACCATGAAAATTATTTGGACTTAGCTTTTTCTCCACAAGTGTAGACATGCTTTCACAGTTGAAGCTAGATATACATGCAGCAAGCTTACAAAAATGAAAACATGCTTGCGGGAAGCTTGCACAGTTGAAGATATGCATGCAGCAAGCTTGCGCAAGCTTGCAAAATGAAAACATGCTTGCGGGAAGCTTGCACAGTTGAAGATATGCTTGCAGCAAGCTAGCAAAAATGAAAACATGCTTGCGGGAAGCTTGCACAGTTGAAGATATGCATGCAGCAAGCTTGCGCATGCTTTCACAAATGAAAACATGCATGCGGCAAGCTTGCAGAAATACTGACTACCTTACGCGAGCTAAATGTTAGCTTGCAAATAGCTTGCATTGCTTGTACTACCTTGTAACAACCTTGTAACTACCTTGCAACAACCTAGCCGCAAGCATGCATTTTTGTTTGGGAGTGCCTGCAGGGCATTGTCAATTTAGTTATACACCCCTCACAGCGCCTGCAGGGCATTGTCAATTTAGTTATACACTCCTTACAGTGCCTGCAGGGCATTGTCAATTTAGTTATACACTCCTCACAACGCCTGCAGGGCATTGTCAATTTAGTTATACACCTCACAGTGCCTGCAGGGCATTGTCAATTTAGTTATACACTCCTCACAACGCCTGCAGGGCATTGTCAATTTAGTTATACACCTCACAGTGCCTGCAGGGCATTGTCAATTTAGTTATACTCCTCACAGTGCCTGCAGGGCATTGTCAATTTAGTTATACACTCCTCACAGTGCCTGCAGGGCATTGTCAATTTAGTTATACACTCCTCACAGTGCCTGCAGGGCATTGTCAATTTAGTTATACACTCCTCACAGTGCCTGCAGGGCATTGTCAATTTAGTTATACACCCCTCACAGCGCCTGCAGGGCATTGTCAATTTAGTTATACATCTCACAGCACCTGCAGGGCATTGTCAATTTAGTTATACACTCCTCACAGCGCCTGCAGGGCATTGTCAATTTAGTTATACACTCCTCACAACGCCTGCAGGGCATTGTCAATTTAGTTATACACCCCTCACAGCGCCTGCAGGGCATTGTCAATTTAGTTATACACCTCACAGCGCCTGCAGGGCATTGTCAATTTAGTTATACACTCCTCACAATGCCTGCAGGGCATTGACCATTGTCAATTTAGTTATACACTCAATTTAGTTATACACTCCTCACAGTGCCTGCAGGGCATTGTCAATTTAGTTATACACCCCTCACAGCGCCTGCAGGGCATTGTCAATTTAGTTATACACCCCTCACAGCGCCTGCAGGGCATTGTTAATTTAGTTATACACCCCTCACAGCGCCTGCAGGGCATTGTCAATTTAGTTATACACTCCTCACAGCACCTGCCGGACATTGTCAATTTAGTTATACACTCCTCACAGCACTTGCCAGACATTGTCAATTTAGTTGCACTACTCTCAGCACCTGCCGGACATTGTCAATATAGTTACACTCCTCACAGCACCTGCCAGACATTGTCAATTTAGTTGCACTCCTCACAGCGCCTGCCAGACATTGTCAATATAGCTAAGTTACACTCCTCACAGTGCCTGCCAGATATTGTCAATATAGTTACACTACTCTCAGCACCTGCTGGACATTGTCAATATAGTTACACTCCTCACAGCACATGCCAGACATTGTCAATTTAGTTACACTCCTCACAGCGCCTGCCGGACATTGTCAATTTAGTTACACCCCTCACAGCGCCTGCCAAACATTGTCAATTTAGTTACACCCCTCACAGCGCCTGCCGGACATTGTCAATTTAGTTATACACTCCTCACAGCACCTGCTGGACATTGTCAATTTAGTTACACTCCTTACAGAGCCTGCCGGACATTGTCAATTTAGTTATACACTCCTCACAGCACCTGCCAGACATTGTCAATGTAGTTACCCGGTACATACCCCTCACAGTGCCTGCCAAACATTGTCAATTTAGTTACACCCCTCACAGCACCTGCCGGACATTGTCAATTTAGTTACACATCTCTATAGGTATCTATACTCACGGAAAAAAGTTCCTGTGCATCATTAAAATTTCAGTGAGACGTATATTTATAACATTGTGATATATTGTGTTTTACACAGATGTACTATTTATCTGTTAAAAGTACAGTGATCCCCTACTGTTTTCTGAACCTGAAATACGGTCTACACAATGCTTGGTGGGCCATCGGTGACGATGTAACAGAACAACGTATTGACGTCATGTCATGGTCGTACTTTGTGATCACCTAATCAGTTGTGTACAGTTCTTCCACTGATTGGCCTTAACACAGGGATGTATTGGGATGTTAAACTTGACATTTCCAAATGAGTCCACATGTGTACCTGCTTGATATTGACGATTGGTTAACGTGACGTCACGTGTCGACTCCCTAAACATGGAAGATCCCTAGTATTCCTAAACTGTCGAGAACATCTCTGCAGACACTGCATAGTTTTCTGATGAACACCAATGAACACCAAAATGACGAGCAACAATGTTTGTGCCATTCTAACTGCAATCATACCCATCTTTCGAAGACTTTAATTTTCTTGGAAGCGTGGCATCACACTGACGACGATCAGATGCCAACAAAAGTATTTTTCTGAGTGATGAAATCCATACAATAGTTTTAGAGTCCAATGATAAGAAAAATGGCGTCAAAGAGGAGCATGAACGTGACCAAGAATGCTAGTAATGCAACTTGTGAGCACAAAGCATGAATAGCTCATGCAATTGGGACATGGAAGGAAGTGGTTACACATTCATTTACTGAAATTGTTTATGACCAGATTTCAAGTAAATTATACTCTATATGCAATTATTTGGTGCACAGGAACTTTTTTCCGCGAGTATATAATTCAAAATGTTCCTGAGGGGGCATGTCCCCAGACACCTCGTTCCCTTCAAGAGGTTGATTCATTTGCCAAAGGCAAACTCAAAGTTGCCCTTTTTATAATTTTGGAACCCCACCCTTTTAAAAATCTTGGATCTGCCCCTGGTGACCATGCTATATTTAGCCACAAATCATTCAGTAAAGCTCTCTTGTCATTTAATACAAGACCTAAAAATATTATTCTTGAGTTAATTATGGAAAGACTATGCTTGGGATCGATTAATTTGTAGTTACTTATTACAACTAAATGTGAAAATAACCAAATATTGTAGATTCAACTTTGACATAGGACCTTTAAAGATTAAATTTGTTTAATATTCTAGAGACAGCTGCTTTAACCTGTGTGAACGACGTTAGTAGCCATTTTATTTTATTGTGCTGAGTTTTCTATGTTGAAAGCTACAAGCAGGTAAAAATGCAGGTAGTCACGGTTACCATGAAAAGAAAGGAACATTTTAAACTGGGGCGACTAGATGTCGGAAATATATTCTGGTTGTTGCAACTGATTAGCAGTAAGAGATCATTTACCTGCACTTTCTCACTGATGGCACAATGTGTACCATGGACTTCAATGTACCAATCACAGCGAAGGGTTACATTCACAAGTTGAAAATACTGTTAGATTGATTTCCGGAGTCTGCTGCCATTGTTCATTTCAAACTATTAAAGTCTGTTTATCAACTTAATCTATTTTCTTGTGTACATATGTGATGCCGCTAATGTTTGGAGTAACACACAGGCAGGGCAGAAGCAAGTAGACATTGGGGGGATGACTCAGATCAAGGGCACAAAGCAACGTTTCTAGGCATAAGCGTACAAGATGGGGACAGGAGGGACAACTGCCCCTAGTGCTGGAGCAAAACATCTAATTCGGGCAAAAATTATAGAGATATTTGGATAAAATGTGCTAACCTGAGACCTTTTACCATGTATTTCCACCATTTTACCCTCAAGATTAGTTGTAATACATGTAAAAATGTGCAGTTATATATGTTTGCAACCATATATATGATAATATGAATAAATGTTGTTATTCTGATTCAGGAATTTGTGTTTAATTCGGGCAAAACCCAGCCTGCTCCCCCATAAAAATGGGACCATGTACGCCTGTTTCTAGGGGGTTTGGGGGTATGCTCCCCATAAAATTTTGAACACTAAATGTCCTAAAATGTAATTTCCTGCATTCTACAAGTAAAATTTATCACTCATTTAAGATTTACTAACAATAACATTTTTTATTCAGAATTATCGGTGGCACTAGAGCCCTCTCCCCAGCCCATCCCTGCTCTGCCATCCCTGCCACACACTAGAGCCATCTCCCCAGCCCATCCCTGCCACACACTAGATTTTGCAAAATAAAATTATATTGGGAAATATAAAATTTAATAAATTTGAACTCTAAGTACTAGGATGCCCAGACACACATAGATATTCTACACAAAACAATATATTTAATATGTAACCATGGCAACATCCTGCAGGGCACGCACTTAATGATGGCAATTGCCATTGTCGACATATCAATTGCTGTGGGTAGGGAGCATCATTGACAGCACTTTTGTGCAGCTGATAAAAATTACTGCCGTTGGTAACAGTGACAGCAAAATGAATATAAACTGGTGTACATTATCTGCCAGTATTTGACATTAGTACAAAATTAATATAAACTGGTGTACATTATCTGCCAGTATTTGACATTAGTACAACTGAAATATATACTCTTCAAAAGAAGAAACGCAAAACCAAAACCACATTGTCGTAACATTTGGAGAATTGATTTAATTATTGAATGGTGAGTCCGATAATTACCAAATGTTGCAGGATTGTTCACAATTCACTCTAGTCCATTGTGAGTAAGTGATAGGACACACCACCAAGGTCAAGGTCATCTGGAGTCAATACCGGGTGTGGCCTCCACGTGTGTTGACAACTGCCTGGCACCGCCTGCCCATTGAAGCAACCAGAGTACGGATGACGTCCCAGGGGATGGTGGCCCACTCGGCCTGCAAGGCTGCTGCCAGCTCGGGCAGGGTCTGGGGCTGTGGTTGTCGCTGTCGGAGGCGTCGGTCCAACTCGTCCCATAGATGTTCAATTTGGTTCAAATCCGGTGATATCGATGGCCAAGGAAGGACATTAATGTTGTTGTTCTGTAGGAAAGCCGTTGTGAGACTTGCTGTGTGAGGCCTGGCGTTGTCATGTTGGAACACTGCGTTGGCATTGGCCATAACTGGAACGATGTGTGGCCGGAGGATCTGGTCAATGTAGCCCTGTGCATTCAGGTTGCCCTGCACGTGGACCAGGTCAGTTCTGCCAGTGTGTGAGATGGCTGCCCACACCATGACACTACCCCCGCCGAATCTGTCCACTTCCTACACGCAGTTTGCCGCATAACGTTCACCACGACGCCTATACATGTGACATCTTCCATCATGACGTCGGAGCAGAAATCGGGACTCGTCACTGAACCACACCTGTCTCCATCGCAGTTGAGGCCATTGTCGATGAATCTGGCACCACTGCAGTCGGAGTCGACGGTGTTGTGGTGTTAAGATGACACCTCGAACTGGACGTCTGGCACGAATTCCTACCTCACGTAGGCGGTTCCGTACGGTCTGGTCGGATATCCTGCGCAAACCTGGTATTGCTGCGGCTGTGGAGGTGGCAGTAGTCAATCGTTCCCGAAGGTGGCGTACCCGGATGTAGCGGTCCTGCCCGGGGGTAGTGACCCGTGGTCGACCGGATCTAGGGAGGTCACGTGTTGATCCATGTTGCTGGTAACGGTCCCACAGTCTGGAGATGGTGCTTGGGGACACATGGAATGCCCTGGCAACGGCCGTTCTGGATTCGCCTGCGTCTAGTCGGCCGATGGCATTGTTTCTCTGCGGTTCACTGAGACGTGGCATGTCCTGGATTGTCAACTGTCGGCCAGATACAGAGGCCAGGCAAGCGAACACCCTGCACTTTTATACTGTCGGTGTTCATGTTGCACGTGCAGACAACGCACGTGCAGTGGTGACATGGTTTGCACGTGGCTGCGTTTTTGCGAATATTCACATTTTGGAACTTTATTGTACAGTAGCTGCGTTTTATCGAATGTAACCGTGGGAATGTGTTTGGGACATGCAATGACCTTATATTCACAAAGCATGAACCGGTAGGAAACATAAAATCGGAGTTATAACCCATTTGTACCCTTTTGCGTTTCTTTTTTTGAAGAGTATATTTACATGTAACAAAATAACCTTTCAGTTATATTTACTTGCTGCAAAAGTAACTTTAAAAAAATTGCCATATAGGCAGACTCAAAATTTCCGTCGGTGTGCCGTTTCAGCCACTGCAATTGTCAATCTAATTAAAATTAGCTCCACTATTACATGTGGATCTAACAGCAGCCCGTTGGAGCTCATGTCCAGTTGACCTTTCATTCGACCAATCAAAACTTTATTTGCAAAATCATGCCAGTGATTTGAAAAGAATTTGAAAACATTCGGGATTATGCTGAGGGTATACGAAATGATTCGGGTGAATTACGAAGTATGCCGGAAACTAATTTCAATATAAAATTTTATATAAAATTTGTTTTAAAACGAAAAACCCCCAAAACATGATGGTATAGCCATAAAATCTGTTTATACCAGTATACAATCCAGAGTTTATTACTGCACCTTTCCCTCTGTTTTTTTCAATGTTGAAATAGACCAACAAGTTCGCCTATTGCATAAATAGTCTCGCCCGATATTTTTAGAATTTGTATGCTCCCAAATAACGCTATAAAAGGCGAAGTGTAATTGGTCGATATTTAAATTGTTATTTATAGATGAAATGTCATCTGGACATGGGAGTCCATGCAATGCTGTTAGATCTACTGGTATATACCAGTAGAGCGAATTTTAATCAGATTGTGCAATTCTTTTTTTTTAATTCTTACGTCCGAAACCCTGCACTGGGGAGTCTCTAGGAAATATAATGTAATAAGTGAAGTATAATGTAGTAAGTGTGTTACCCAAACAAGCAGATCAGTCCGGTTGCGGCCCAAGTGAGTAAACCCACTTCGTAAGTAGTTGTGGTCGTCACAGTTGCGTTGCAGTGCTGACAGATGATCAACATTGGATGTTGTTGATAGCGGCAGGTGGAGCCCGGCAATGGCCCGGGAACAGCATAACCTGGCTGGGTAACAACAACAGCTGAAAAAGTAAAATTTTAAATTTATTAAATTCAAGAACATTTGGCTTGGTTTAGTTTTTGAAACGGAGGTCACTAGTGTCAAAAAAAGGTATGGTATATGTACATGTATATACTACATAATCAGATATATCAACTATTTTGCAATATTTTCTCTGCACCAAGATTATTCACTCAAAATGAACTTGACAGTAGTATAAATGAAAATACACATCCATAAATGGACAGATTGATACACACAAGTTAAACCTGTCAAAACCAGATTATGCTGCAGACCTAATATTTATCTGCTTTAGATGGGATATAGACAAGATCTGGTGCTTAGAGGGTTGCATTTTAGAAAATAAAGACTTTGGGACAATATCAAACTTGGTTTTGACAGGATTCCGGTTTGTTCAAGGCCCGTTTAGACAAGTTTCACTGTATATCTACACATACAGACATAATTTATACTTTTATGGTGTAGAAGACTTACCACTTTTGACAGGATTCCGGTTTGTTCAAGGCCCGTTTAGACAAGTTTCACTGTATATCTACACATACAGACATAATTTATACTTTATATAATTTATACTTTATATAATTTATACTTTTATGGTGTAGAAGACTTACCACTTTTGACAGGATTCCGGTTTGTTCATGGCCCATTTAGACAAGTTTCACTGTATATCTACACATACAGACATAATTTATACTTTTATGGTGTAGAAGACTTACCACTTTTGACAGGATTCCGGTTTGTTCAAGGCCCGTTTAGACAAGTTTCACTGTATATCTACACATACAGACATAATTTATACTTTATATAATTTATACTTTATATAATTTATACTTTTATGGGGTAGAAGACTTACCACTTTTGGAATCATGCTGTTGAACTTGATCCAATATTGATAAATATACTAAGCTTGGATGTACTGATAACCGTTCAGTCTACACCACCCACATCTACATCACAACATATGTCAGGCACTTATCCAGCTGTTCTGTGGGTCCGAACAGGCCCCTTTGAACAATTCCCAATTTCTATGCTAAAAATTCCCAATTATATGTATGTCTGTTGTAATAAATTCAAGAGTGGCGTACGCATCATTCAGTGGCCTGAAAAACATATCCCACGTGTGACTTACTCGAGCCAATTTTCACAATCCTATCAGACATGAGACCAAAAATTGTGGATATATATATACTTTAACGGTGTTAACTTGAGGGCCTGCACTCATTAAACTGGAGTCTAGACTCAAATCTCTGACATCAAATGTTAACAATTTGTATCATGATGTCACGGTGTTAAAGTTTCAGACTCATTTTAGAGTCGGAGTTCAGACTCTAACAATGTTTTATAAGCATGGGGCAAGAAGTACTTGACATGTAAATAACATACCACAGCCTTGGACCAGTTGTGGTGCACTGATTGGTACGAATAAAAACCCAATCACTTGAATGGATCCAATGAGGTGCTTCAATCCTGCTATGCAAACACCTCAAGTGAGCACTCAATGCACTAAGCTAAATCCCCACACCGTCAATAAAGTTGGACTCTAGTGAGCACTCAATGCACTAAGCTAAATCCCCACACCCTCAATAAAGTTGGACTCTAGTGAGCACTCAATGCACTAAGCTAAATCCCCACACCCTCAATAAAGTTGGACTCCAGTGAGCGCTCAATGCACTAAGCTAAATTCCCACACCCTCAATAAAGTTGGACTCTAATCAAATGTTTGACATCCAATACTAGTCGATGATTACAATTACTCAATCAATGTGCTCTGGTACTGTCGTTAAAGCAAACCAAGTTTAACTTACTGTGTGCGCTAGACTGGGCCACATAAGGACCTTGCATGGGAACTGCTCCTGGCTGGGCCTGGTAGGGCGGTGGCTGGGGGTACGTGGGCTGCCCGGGCTGGGCGGGGTAAGCTGGCGGAGGTCCCGCTGGGTCACTTGGAGGACCTCCTGCTTGTTTAAAGTCGGCCATCTTTCAAATATGTGGTGTGAAGAATTCTAAAAATACAAAAAAGTAGAGCTCTTAAAGATGACAAATTTACACTGCCCAAGAATCAGAAATATTTTCCCCACCCAAACCCCCTAGTTCTTTGTTCAATAGGGAATGGACTGAATTATGAATGAACCAATATGTCAATAAAAATTAAAGATAAATTGACAAACTTGATCTCTGCAATATCAAAGCTAGAAGGTTCGGGTAAACTATTTTGAACGATTATATCATGAATGTTTTAGAAGTGAAAATAGCATACTTAGTGCTGTTCGCCATTTGGTGTTTTAATTTGTAAGTTACATTCTGCCAACTTTCAATATAACAGTTACTTATATACATGTATGCATGCATACAGGGCTCGAACTTAACGATGGCATCGACAGCATTTGCCATCGTTGGGATACTAATTGCCATAGGTAGAGAGCATAACCGATGGCACGCTCCTCAACAATGACAAAATGTATACACCTGATTCACATTATCTGCTTGTATTTAATATTGGCACATTTAAAATATACTGTTCAAAATAAGTAGGGGATATTCCATTTCAAATATCAATAATTTATAGAATGAAATGAGATACAAAACTCAACACAAATGCACAATATATGTTAATGTTCCCTCTCAAAGAGCATGATAAAATGCACTAATTGTTTTGATCGTGAAGCACAAGACATGATGTTGCATGTGCAAAGGGTGTGATTTAAAACTGAACACCGAGTTTGTGTACGTTGTGTGCACACTGTGGCAATATTCTTTCTTGTTTGTTACTTGAACACTGATTCATAACCGTACTGTCAGATTCTTTACAACATTGTGTAACGTTTTAACAATGTCATGTCTCCAACGTCAGGCACGTCTCAGGTCTGTGGGCATGCTCCAAGTTGGCACCACTCAGCTAATTGTGGCCAGTAGACAATGTGTCACAATCAGTCATAAGCCAAATGTGGGCCCGATATCGACAAACCAGAAATGTGGATGATCGTCCCTGTTCACAACGGCAACAGTTATGCAAATATAATTCAGGTAACCAAACAATTGGTTATCTAGGTAAAAAACATGTGAACCAACTACTGGTTAATTAATATGTGCGATCTGGACCGGAACTTTTAAATGTGTAATTCCCTTATTTTTACTGCAGTTAAAACCTTTTATTTACTGACATGATATATAATTTACAAATTACACCACATCGTATTTGAAACATTACACAAGGCTGCCGCAGAGCATGATTTTGAACGTTAATCAAATCCATGAAAGGAGTTTCGATGGTAGATTTAACAGACTGTTATGACGTTAAATTTAAAACTGTTTTTGTAAAACATAAAAGAAGGTATGTAATAAATACAGCACTTCACATACATTTTCACTTCCTATTTATTGCACTTGTTTATTTTGCAAAAGAACATACCACTCGACCACTACGTGGTCTCGTCGTATGTATTTTTGCGCAAAATAAAATTCATCCAAAACGGCATTAGCCAACTCTTCCATGTTGTAACTTCGCTTGATATGAGACGGCCCCTGTAACTGCTGCACAAGGCGGAATCGCCCAGTGCGCGATCACGTGGTCTACGTCTCGAAATAGATCGCCGAGCTTTGCAATTGTTGCGACGGAGTGTCACGAAGCGTAGCTGAATGTGGGTGCTGTCGGGTTTCTTTCTGTAGTAAGTGTATTAGTGATTAATATGTGGATTTTTTTGTATCACTTAACTCGAAAATGATTGATGTAAAGGTATTTGACGTCAAACATAGGATTGTTGTGGTATTAGAGCGGGACTGTTGCCTACCGTCTGGTAGTCAGGAATTGCCAAAAAAAGACATAGGTTGGTCTCTGACTGTAATGAGAGCGTGTTTATGTCCAAATGTCCGTCTAGCTCTCTTACAGTCAGAGTACTCGGGCTATGCACAACGGGGCCCAGATTTAGTCCAAGCTATGCTTCAAGAAATTGTCTGTTGTCGACCGTAGTCAAAAATACCTTTGGTTACTTCGTGCATTGCCACACCGAGTCGGGAGTGACATTGACATTGCGACTATCACAGTATCAGTATCACTGTCATAACAGTCATGTGTTTACAAAATTTAGCCCACTTTGACAGATCAAAAACAACAAATTAACACATGACAACAAGCACATTAATAAACAAAGACAATCTTAATTTACTTTAAAAGATATTGAAGCCATCTAATACCTGAAAACAAGTTCACCGTTGTTTGACAACACAACCTTCCTGGATTTATGTTGCAACACAAATCCGGTACCTGCCAAAATTGACCTACTTAAGGTATTTTGACAGTGTCGTGTGCAAAAACTAAGAACGTCTACTAGGGTATATTTTGACTGGTTCCCGAAATGGTCATTAAATTTTAGTTTAATGTGTAGCGTAAAAAAAGAAATCAGTGTAGCAAACATTAACAACAGATGGTTGGCTGTACTTACCCCCGATCTTATCGAAAATGGCAATATACACGACAGCCGTCTATTTGTCTCGGCTAATCATCCTAATGAGTTGAATGACTGGTTATTTATCCTGTAAACACCGTTTCTATAGAACAATCCCAGTTACGCAATATTTTTCCCGTGATGCAGTTCGGTCGGCCATTGTGAAGACAACCAAACCTTACTTTTACATGCACTAAACGGACAAGAATCAAGAAAACGTAAATATGTGATACTTTTGTAATAAATCGGACAATGGCTAAATCGAACAAAGACTGCTTATCTTATAGGGATACACTGGACACGTCTGTACGGCTTAGGTACGACAACAAACTAAAATTAATTGATGGTAATGATCCGTATGAACTAAAGAATTGGTCGGACAATGTGGACATTTTGCCAGGTATCACATACATGGACATTGTGAATTATCTTTTATTTACTCCAAGTGCATACACTGCTGATGATTTGAAAAGTTATAAAGGACTCGACGCCTACAACCAATTTGTATGTGGATGGGTTAGAGAGAGAACTGCCATCGGATTTGAAGAACAAGTTTTAGTAACTGCAAAGGTAAGAACCACATGGATATGCATGTAGGCGTAATAATTATTTATATATATATATATATATATATATATGTGTGTGTGTGTATATATATATCTAGAGAGAGAGAGAGATAAGATACATACATGGCTTCTAGAATTTTTATAAAATCCACTAGCCATGGGATCAGTGATTAAAATATTTTTACTAGCCACATTTAAAAATTCACAAACCCTGCTTTACTTTTTAAGTTACTACAGTTTTACTAAATAATTGTAATAATCAGATATGTCACCTAAAGAGGGAGATAGAGCTTAAAAAACATTAACATTAGGGGTTGGGTGGGGGCAGAATAGTCATATTTACAAACTAAGACTTAGCTGCAACATTTGACTTTTTTTTCTTCTCACTAGCTGGCAATAGTAGCTATTTACTAGCCAAACATTGAATATCACTAGCCCTGTACGTATGTATGGCTTTCCAGTCGATTCGTCCACTGGACAATTCATCTACTCACCTCGGACAATTCGTCCACTCGATGACTGCATTTTTTTCAAACATATTAATAGTTATTTCTTTGACATTGTAATCGTTTCTTAACATTATTTTGTGTATACTATAACCAAAAAAGTAAAATAGAGTTAGAATTCAACATTACTATCCAGTTTTTATTAACTGTTTGTATTCATTATCATGCGGATGATTCGTCCACTCGCTCGTACACAATGTGGTAATATTGATGTTCTCAGGGCTCGAAACGGCCTGCAGCCAGGTCACCAAATGCGACTAATGTCCTATTTGGGCGACTTAAATATAAAAAAATAATGGTGTTAGTCGACCAAATATTATTTGGGTGATTTTGTTTAGAGCTATACCATATAAGCCACTATTAATATTTGTATTGCAATACCATATGACTCATCAGACTATTTCTCGTTCCACCCAGTGCACCACGACTGGTATATCAAAGGCTGAGGTATGTGCTATCCTGTCTGTGGGATGGTGGTTATAAAAGATCCCTTGCTGCATTAGGAAAAAATGTAGCAGCTTTCCTCTGATGACTACGAGTCATAATTACCAAATGTTTGACACCCAATAGACAATGATTAATTAATCAATATGCTCTAGTGGTGTCGTTAAACAAAACAAACTTCTTTAAAAAAAAACATTCTTGAGGTTTGGCTACAAATCTTGTGGCTGTTCTTTGGGTATTATTGCATCCAAGTTGCAATTTTATAAATTTTACTACATACAGAAAAATAACATTTTAGTCTCAAAATTGTTGTCATCCATGACAATGTTTTTAATTTATTTTGTTTAAAAATTGCTGTAGCAGGCCTGCACAAATTGCACGAACGATCGTTTCGTTCGTGCGTCGGTTATGCAAATTTATTTCGCATAACCGATTTACCGTTCGTGCAAAACTTTCTGAATAAAATAAAATGTCCTAGAGTCACCGGTTTTCGATCGCTTAAGCGAAATATATGAATAAAATATAAATAAAAAATTATAAGTATTTAATAATTTTTCTCTCGGAACAAAGCAGTGACTTCCGTGTTCGTTTTCGTTCTTGTGGTGACATCAGTGTTCGCACATTCTCGCACTATTGCAATTACAAATGTGAACGATCAGAAACGCGTGTCGATCGAAAACGTGTGACCGTACGATACATCGCGGGTACAAACAACTTGACTGGTTTCCGACGTGTTATTATAATTAAATGTTACGGAAATGGCAGATACCAGTCTAGCTAGAATACTTATATTGTGAAGTGTAAGATATTCTCATTGGTTGTTGGATGTCACCGAAGGGAATTCCTTCAAAATGCGGCCAATCAGAAATTGCGATACTTCCATTAATAAACGTTAATCGGTAAACTTCGGCTGATTACGGGAAATTGTCAAATATCACACATGGTGATGAAAAATTTGACTGTATAAGTTTGACGTGTATACTATAAAGGTATATTATTACAGTTCATTTTTACTTCAACATGACAATGGTGTTCTTTATTAAAATTATTTTAAAGTTCTTTTTCATTTTTAAAAAAAACCGGTTATGCAAATCAAAATAGGTTATGCAATTTTATTTGGCATAACCGATTTTCCGGTTATGCAAATTTTTAATTTGTGCAGGCCTGTGTAGGTGAAACATTTTTAAATTCGAGCCCTGATATATAGAGAAGGGCTCGAACGTAAGAATTTGACTTTCCCACCAAGTTTGTTTATATCAGGGCTCATACTAGAACATATTTTGGGTTAGCCATATTTCAGATATGTAGAGTAATTCCTTGAAACTTATAAAAATTTATTTATTTAAAGGAATATTTTATTAGCTGAAGATTAACTGTTGTAGCCACTTATATCAATTTCCGAGCATATGTGATTGCAGAATTTTTTTATATTTTAAATTAGGCCTTAAAGCAAATATAGGTCCTAAATGTGCAATTAACAATATTTATTTCATTTAGGTTCTTCATTCACAAAGATTGAGGGAAAAACCACTGCGACCATGGGTAATTTCACATAAAGATGGTGTTGTCAAGGGCACCCATTGTACATGCATGGCCGGCCTCGGAGAAGCGTGTACCCATATTGCGGCTCTGCTGTTTTCCATAGAGGCCACTGTACGGATACGGAATTCAGCAACTGTGACTAAAAGGCCTGCCTACTGGATGTTGCCAGCTGCCATAAAAAATGTGCCGTAGAGCCAGCTTACCGACATTAATTTTACCTCTGCAAAAGGTTTAAAAAGAAAATTAGATGACAATATTGATCAGATATATGAAACTCCACAGGCATCAACTTCTGCGGTTTGTTCAAAGCTTCTTCCACCGTCACCACATGAACTGGACACCCTCTTCAAAGAACTGCACTCGACAGGAACAAAACCAGTTCTGTTGGCTACAATTGAGCCATACTCAAACTGGTATATTCCAAAACCTATAACATCAGTTTCCCCAGATGTTAACCGACTTGAAAGATGACAGCTGTATGAACATGGAGTATACAAAGTTACTCGAACTCTGTGTTAATATCAAAGTACAAACAAGTCCTGACCAAGCAAAGGAAGTAGAGATTGCCACCCGTACGCAGTCTCAATCAAAACTGTGGCATCGATTCAGGGCAGGAAGGATAACGGCATCAAATGCCAAGTCGGCATGCAACACCAGTGTTTTGAATCCAGCTAAAAGCCTGGTGAAGACCATATGTTATCCAGAATCGTCAACATTTTCTAACGAAGCTACTCGGTGGGGATGCAAGCATGAAAAAACTGCAAAGGCAGACCTTCTTGAGAAAATGGACACATTTCACGAAAATTTGAAAATCGAGGATAGTGGTTTTATTATTAGCACCGACTTCCCACACCTTGGAGCTTCACCGGATGGGGTAGTATCCTGTGACTGTTGTGGGAAGTTCTGTTTAGAAATAAAATGTCCATTTTCAGTCCGAGAGAATTCCTTGGACAATTGCTGTGACCCAAAGTTCTTTTTAGGAAAAAACGACAATGGCATTATACAACTGAAGAGAGATCATGCATACTTCTACCAGGTACAGACTCAGTTGGGAGTAACATCATTGGGGACATGTTTTTTTGTTGTATGGACAAAATGCGATTTGCATGTGGAACTGATCACTTTTGATCCAGAGTTGTGGCAGGTTATTTGTAGCAAAACACACTGTCTATTTCAGAGGGCAATTTTACCTGAACTGGTGGGTAAATACTATTCAAGAATGACGACAGACAATGCTTTAATGCCATCAAATACAACAACTGACACACAGGGTCAATGCAGTACATCTGAGGAAACGTGGTGCTACTGTGATCAAGTTGAATCTGGGTTCATGATCTGCTGTGACAACGAAAATTGTGACATTCAGTGGTTTCATTATCTGTGTATTGGAATGGAGAAAGCGCCCAGGGGGAAATGGTTTTGCAGAGAATGTCGGAAACTGCCTCAATTTGTTAAAACAAATTCACTAAGACAAAAGAATCCGAATATGCAAATATAACAAATATACCTTACACATTTTGTTCACTTGTACCATATCCCAACTAGTGCTGTATTGTCCAGTCTGGTTAAAGTACATATACAAAAGAGCACTACACTAGCTGCCACTCAACAGCAAGGCTCGAAATTCATTGTGTGATATTAGAAAATTTAAATTTACTTTTACTTTTCAGTACATGATGTACTGCCGGTCAGCATATTGTGTATTTTGAGTAGTTATTGCATATTGCTCCATGTCAATTTCGAACCCTGTTTCAGTGAAAACGTCATGGAACATTCGACAGTAAATTTGTTTTGTTTTGAGATATTTTAATGATCAAAAAAGAATCAAAAGGATTGCACAACAGGCAGAGCCTATATAAGTGCTCTCCTAAACAAGATGGACATTGGACAATATTCATAATCATACATATCTAAAGCATAATAACAATGTCTAATGGCATAAAATATGTACAATAGTAAATATGACTTATTTATCAGATTACATATATTTTACAAATAAATGTTATAAATTACTACAGACATGTACATAGTTTTTCACAAATATGGTACGTCGGTCACTTGTAATGTTATAGTCTATGTCTGTTCATATACTCAGTTAAAATCTACAACTGATGGACACAAGTTTACAAGAGCACAGCATATGTGAACCATTTTGTCTAACTGGGCAACTCTTTCTCCTCCTTTAGTGATCAGAAATTCAATTGGAAGTGTAGCACTAAGAATGGTGTATTTTTGGCGAACCATTCCAATTACACGTTCCACATGTATTCGATTACTGGCCAGTTTCCGGGTACTTTCAACATCTAGTGGTGACCGTTGGCTTTTTCCTTTTGTGAATGCTGGTATTCGTGCTTCAGCACATACACTCCCTAGTGTGTCCGATATATCAAAACCTCGATCTGCCATAATGATGTCACCAGGCAAAACATGTGACAGAAAGGAACAGTTTTCAGTGATATATTTATCGCTTACACGACCTCCCCATCCTAATGATATGAATGATATGGACCCTTGTGGGGTGATGCCAGTTAAATATTTTGCA
Organism: Gigantopelta aegis; assembly: GCF_016097555.1. Classification (NCBI taxonomy): domain Eukaryota; kingdom Metazoa; phylum Mollusca; class Gastropoda; order Neomphalida; family Peltospiridae; genus Gigantopelta; species Gigantopelta aegis. The sequence goes on along the minus strand of NC_054707.1, from coordinate 83,263,240 downwards.
GTATTATGATGTTTATAGCTCGACCAGGTTTGGGCTCTTGCTAGTACATTTGAAAGTCTATCAATAAAAATTTCAAAACAGTCTATACTGATTGCTACCTTAGTACCAAAATTTTAACGAAATTGCATTGGCATTGTTTTAATTAATTCATCACGTTCTGGCCAAGAAACAAGGGGCTTCATTTTTATGTACATCACAGAAATTGTTTCTGCAAAGTATCTAGCAACTGTGCTTTGTGACACATTAAACTGATAGGCCAATAACTGTAAAGACAAATTCAATCGTAAACGCATTAAACACAAGATCAAAATCTGAAATTTATCCAAAGACTGCTTCATTGGCAAACATGATTCCAAGAAATGGAAAATGGAAATTAACAGTGTAAATTTCGGCAGGCCTGTAAAGTACTTGACTTTTTCGTCATCTCCTTCGAATTCAAATACCTTGAACTGTGATGATGCACTACAGATTTGTCGACTTAATGTTACATTTTCAGTCCTAAGTGACTGTAATTCTTCATGCATGGCTGAAAAGAGTGGCTGGTCAATATCGGTCTGAATAGCAGTACCTGTTTCAGCATCCGAAACACAATCTGAATCATCATGTGCATCTGTTTCAAACATTGTGTTTAGTTCTAGCAAAGTGTTAGCTGCATCACATTTCTCTGCTCTGTCAAATTTTCTCTGGTACTGTTTGTTAGCAGCAGGTGACTTTGAATCTGGTTTTTCCTTTGCTGCTTTCGACATATCAACTGTTGGTATCCAGTCTGGACTGGGTTTTTTGGTACAAGTAGGCCTTTTTTTTCTGAAAATATATTATGTTATTAATACATACACAAATGTTTTTGATTAAACAAGCCTTTTTCAATAATTAATTCTAAAACTGCCTTTATAACACTTCAAAAGTGTATTATTATTAATAAAATTTGCCATTAATTTATTGGAGCAAGCACATTAATTACATTTATTTTTATTTCAATTAATCTTTTTTTTTCATCTTTAATCAACCAAAAAATGTGCACTGAAAATGGTGTTTTAGTCTTACCTTGCCATGGCAGGTTTTTTTTTTTAGAAAACACTAAATAACTAATTTATCCTCCATTTTATATGATGGTGTTGGTGTTTTCATATGTATATAAAGAAAAGTAATATTAAATGTAAAATTTGCAATTTGTTGGGTCTGTCCTGGTGAACACTAGTATACATGTGCAAATTCTTGAGTTCATAACATAATTAAAAGTTGATCGGTTGGTATAAACTGATTCCCAACACTAATTTTAGGATATATGTAGAGTATGGCACAAAAAAATAATAAAAACTAAGAGTGGCCAGGTTAAAAAATTATTTGCCCTGATGAGCAGGGGATGTTAAAGGGACATTCCTGAGTTTGCTGCATTGTAATAAAATATTTATATGATTAATTCTGGTGTCTTAATATTTGTAAGAAGACCAAACTGGATTTTGTCTTCAAATAATTTCGTAGGTCTACGAAAAAACATTTTAGGAAATAAGATGAAATTTAACCTAGTACAAATATTAGAACGACCAGAAATATGTTTAATATACAGCCACTAATATTTTATGCAGAAAAATATATTTGATATGTAATTACAATCGTTAAAAAGTCTGTTAGTCGATAACATCTTAAAAAGTGCAGCAAACTCAGGAATGTCCAAGATAGGCCGTAACAAGTTAAATATGTATATGAACTTGTGCATTGTTTTTTTATATAATTGTTTTGTTTGTTTTTTTAACTTCAAAATACATTATCTAATATGCTGAAAGGTGTGTGTGTGTGTGTGTTTTTCCATTTCCAATGCTACTGTTTTAATGTGCTTTGTGTAGGCCTACATGCAGCTTTGTTCATATTATGTATGTGTATGTATATCATTTATATGCATTGGATTTTAATAAATAAATTGAAATCATTCCAAAAACAAGTGTTTATTATTCTGTTGTGCCCCAGTGCATGTAGTAGGGATTATGTACCTAGCCCAAAACAACTAGATGGTGTGGGTTCAAATAATAATTTAAAAAGGACTAACCCCTAAGTACAGCTCTAACTGACAAGAAGATATTTCTTAACTTGCGAATGACTATGGCTTTTTTCTGGGTTTAATTTTTCAAAAGAAAATAATAAATGTACGGTTAGGTTCCCTCTTTGAGTCTTTATTATATTATATATATATCAATTATATAATGGGGTAGGGACCAGGTGGTATATTTCCCAAAATTAAACAAGTATTGCATATACTTACTATTTATAAAATGTTCTGAACAAATGAGAACATTTGATAAATTTTTGCCGTCCATGTTCTGGTTCAATTTTGAAAGCCACAATCGTCGTCGGTCAGAGCTGAGATTTTCACATTCTTTCCCTTGGTTTCTAATAACAGCTGGTAGTCTGTAGTAATGTTTCTTATTTTCTTTGTCTGTTTGTGATCGATTGTGACATCCCTCAACATTACAGTAGTTCCCCTTCACCTTAGGCATTGTATCGCTGTTCGTATAACACGCTTCGACTATTGAAAACAAAGAACCGTTGTCTCCAAAATGGCGGACAGCCGATCTGTGACGTCATGTGCAACCACTCTATTGACAGAATATGATGACGGATAAAGCAAAGTATATCCTACTACTCGCAGGCTATGACATTTGATGTCACTCGTGACATCACAAGCTATACATTACAAAATCGCTCATTTGACCCCTAGGTCATCGTACAATGTGGTTGAAATAGAAATATTAGCTTTTTCCCTTAATTTTTATGATCTGCAGAATAACTAGTAAATGACATTGAATATCTGTTTTATCCTGTTCAGGCCGAATGAGAATTTCCGCGAGGCTCATTTTTCATTCTTACCTTAAAGCAGATATCTGACGTCATTAATCTATGTTTAAAGTTTAAACGGTAATAATTTGATTAAATAAATAAACACGGTGCCAAAAATAAAAATACGACCCGCCAAAGAATTATGTCTGCAGAGCATTGTTACAAAAACATCTACCAAGCGTAATCTAATGCAATATAATTTATTTTCACCGTTGTAAATTTATGACAGCAAAAAAAATACGGGGTAAAATATATATAATAATTTATTTAGCCCCCACGTACATATACTTCGTCCAGAACTGATTTTTTGTAGTGGACGAATCGTCTCGAGTTCCTCAGTGGACGAATTTTCAGTGGACGAATCGATTGCATCCCACCCTGACCATACATACATTGATGAAACTATTAATTTTAGCCTACACCGAAAAAATAATAAATAATAAAATTGAGAAAAAAAAGAAAGAAAAAAAAACATGATTGGCGGTAGCCTAAATAAGTTTTTCTTGCTGAATAATCTGAAAGAGTTAAATTTTTCAACAGCACATACTATGTACTATCTTTTTTCATATAATGTACTATTTAACATGCTTATGAAAGACACCTAGCATAACAACTACCTACCTGCATGCCTCTAGCCCAGTGGTAAAGCGCTCGCTTGATACGTGGTCGGTCTAGGATCAATTGGGCTATTTCTCGTTCCAACCAGTGCACCACGACTGGTGTGTTGTATCCTGTCTGTGGAATAATGCATATAAAAGATCCCCTGCTACCAATGAAAAAATTTAGAGGGTTTCCTATATGTCAAATTACTAAATGTTTGACATCCAACAGCCGATGATTAATAAATCAATGTGCTCTATAGACGTATAGTGACGTCGTTGAACAAAACAAAATTTTAACTTTAAGGCTATACAAATTAAAGGTCCCCTATGCAGGTATCGAAATAAGAAGGGATCAAATAAATTGATCGCCCCCTGAATGAATAATGTTTTGAACACCTCTTTAAAAACTGAGTCCTGGAAAATGAACAAAAATAGCTCTTAAAAGTCCTGGAAAATGAAACCATTTAAAGTGTATGAACCCTGGAATACTATGCAGTATACGAGAGGCTGTGTGACACCATTTAAAGGGACACGCCCTAGTTGTTAACCATTACGCCGTTGTTTTTCGCTATTAAACCCATTTTTTCACAAATAAAATTGCACTTTACTTACCGTTTATTATTTAGAATATACATTTCCATTCACCTGAAGTGTTTTTTGGTAATCCTGGTAATCCTGGTGTTTGTAATACCACAACATGCATTTTTCGTATTTCATAAAATGCCACGGGCCTCTAATCTATTTTCAGAGGGGATATTCCCATTTCAATGTCACAGACGTTGGTATACCACGTGACCATTTTGGTTCGGTTTGTTTTCTCGTGCATGGTTCGCGCAATCAAATCCGATTTGTTGTCGTTTGCTTGTTGTTCATTTGTGAGATTTTTCTTCACAATTCGTGAACATTTTCAGTAACAATAAAGTTCAGACAAGTAAGTATCTCAATACAAAACGTTACAAACCCTTAAAACCAATAATTTTGCTAAGTCTTACGATATCTGGAGATGGGATACAACCAGGACAGAACAGTTTGGAACATGTCCAGGAGAGGTGAAAGGAACGCACCCCAAGTCTGTGCACACTCTGTGAAATTTGTCGTGACGTAGGCATTGTTGTGCTTCGAGCGACATCTACCGGTGACATCAGAATACTAACTTTCAAAATTATTTCAAGCAATTGGGACATGGGGATTCCCATGGTATTTATCGATATAAAATCTGCTTTTTCACTCCATTTGATAAAAACGTGATCTAAGTGTGTTACAGGTTTGTAGATTAACCAAATTATAATTTATTTTCGCTGGATGGAACTAGGGCGTGCGGCTTTAAGAGTTGTTTCAAAACGTATCTAATGAGCACAAGTGAGTTGAAGTGTGCAGTAATTTCACTCTTGTATTGGTTGATTACGCTTGAAAGATTTTCCAACATATTTAAGAATGATGTATACAGATGCAGCAAGCCTTTTGATTCCTCCTATTTACAACAATAATTATTTTTCCTGTACTAATTACCATGTTCTATTTATTGAACTTCATCAGTTCTTATATCCTTAGGAAATAACAAAGAAAACAAAATTACAATTTACACGTTTTTATTATACATTATAGCAAATGCATTACAGCAGTAATAATTGAAAATATTTTATTTGAACTAAATCTCATGAGTGATGGAAATTTTAAGTCAAAGGCCACATAGTAATAAACATTAATAAAGAATATTTTTAAAAAGGAAATCATAAAAAGATGACATAATGTACTATGACGAACTTATGTCAAAGAACACATTGTGTATATTGACAAAACAAATAATTAAAAGCAATACAAACATTATGAATATAAATATATATATCATAAATAATCCCTAAAGTGAAGTAGTCCTCAAAAAGGTAAACAAAATAACTTAAAACACTCTAATAAACTCAAGCTACATGTAACGAATACAAGATTCAAAATGCTTGTAGAAATCACAAAATATTCTACCCAAACAAACACAACATTCAAACTTCATCTCATTCTTTGCTTATACCCATTATCTAAATCAATATATTTGAAAAGTGTTTTTATGATACACTGGCACATATATATCATCACTTGACAAGACAAACTCATTGTTTTGATCAAGCATAATTCTCAAGATGTCTCATTCCCCAAAAGATGATACAAATATCTTGATCAAGTTATCCAAGTTTTAAAACAAGATGTCTTCATCTAATTATGGGGCGAGACGTAGCCCAGTGGTAAAGCGTTCGCTTGATGCGCGGTCGGTTTGGGATTGATCCCCGTCAGTGATCCCTTGCTGCTAATCAAAAAGAGTAGCCCATGAAGTGGCGACAGCAGGTTTCCTCCCTCAATATCTTTGTGGTCCTTAACCATATGTCCAATGCCATATAACCGTAAATGATCCGAAACAAGCCACAATTAGCCAAGTGACAAACTACACAGGTTAGCCATTTATTAGCGCTTTTTTTTTCTTCATTTTTTTAAAGAACACATATTTCATTAAACATTATTATTATTAAATAGTCAAGTCAAAATGATAAAAAAAATTAAGTATTTTTAAATTTCATATAAATTACACAATTTTGCCATTCTTCAACTTTTTTTTTTTAGCTACCAGTATTTATTGAAAAAAATTAATTTTTAAAGAACACAAATTTTATTAAATATTCAAAATAAAAATAATTAATCAGTGGTTAATATGCAGTGAAAGACAATGGTATATGTTTATTATATTTATTATTAAATAGTCATGTAAAAATGAGGGAAAATTAAGTACATGTATTTTACATTTCATATAACTGAAGACATTATATACGGTATGTTATTTAATAAAAATTCAGAAAAGAAGCTGCAAACACTTGCAAATTCACTCTGAATTCACCAACAACTACATGTATTACCGGTATAGTACAAAAATAGTTACGAGCATGATAAATATAATGTATAAAATTATTTCTAATTATCACATGTATCAAATAGACAGTAAAAATGAATATGGACATCAAAAATCAATGCCTGAAAAAAAAAAATATATATTTCTTAGTTTTTCTGCTTTTCACTTGTATTTGTTTTAATGCTAGCAGAATCACACAATTGTCATTTGTTGTTAAATAATCACACAATTGTCATTTGTTGTTAAATAATCACACAATTGCCATTTGTTGTTAAATAATCACACAATTGTCATTTGTTGTTAAATAACCAAATAGATCAGGGCCGTACCCTCCGGGGGGGCAGGGGGGGCAGCTGCCCCCCCTGAGAATCTTGTCCTTTTTTCTTTTTTTTATATATCTCCAGTAATAGTATAGAAATGTTTAATCTTTATAGTATGTTAAAAATTATTTATAAAATTTAGTGCCCCCCCATGGATTTTGGTCAGGGTACGGCCCTGTAGATGCTAAACAAATTCCAGTGTATGAATATTATAAAGCATATATTTTTTGTAATATACGTTTCCAAAACAAATATTATCCGAAAATTGGACTGCACAATAGGCACAGAGTGATACATTAGGCACAGAGTGACACATTAGGCACAGAGTGACACAGGCACAGAGTGATACATTAGGCACAGAGTGACACATTAGGCCTAGTGGTTTAACTGAAATGTTGGAACTTTCCGCACAGTTGACCGCAGCTGGGACAGGTGTGGCTGACATCTTTAGCTGCATCAATGCAGAACGGAATCAGGCAACACCCGAGCCAAAACCTGGAAAAAAAGAAATAGTTACTATTATAGTATGCTGCATTAAAGAAAAAATAACATCAAATTCTTGTTTACTCTGTACTGTTGTAACAAACTGTTGCTGACGGAAACAAAATGTTTGCCAGTACAGGGTTCAAAATTGTCAATCACCTGGTAGTCAATGGTGACCTCATGTATGAGTAGGAGGCTAGCTAGGAAAACGAGTTAATCACCTATAGGCTAAGCCTATAGCTCCTGACTTGACTTATTCTGGAGCTATACATATTATTTCAGCCCCTAAAACTATACATATTATTTCAGCCCCTAAAACCATACATATTATTTCAGCCTCTAAAACTATACATATTATTTCAGCTTCTAAAACTATACATATTATTTCAGCCCCTAAAACTATACATTTTATTTCAGCCCCTAAAGCTATACATATTATTTCACCTCTAAAACTATACATATCATTTCACCTCTAAAACTATACATATCATTTCACCTCTAAAACTATACATATTATTTCAGCCCCTAAACCTATACATATTATTTCACCTCTAAAACTATACATATTATTCACACCCTTAAAACTATACATATTATTTCAGCCCCTAAAACTATACATATTATTTCAGCCCCTAAAACTATACATATTATTTTATCCTAAAACTAAACATATTATTTCAGCTTCTAAAACTATACATATTATTTCAGCCCCTAAAACTATACATTTTATTTCAGCCCCTAAAGCTATACATATTATTTCACCTCTAAAACTATACATATCATTTCACCTCTAAAACTATACATATCATTTCAGCCCCTAAACCTATACATATTATTTCACCTCTAAAACTATAGATATCATTTCACCTCTAAAACTATACATATTATTTCACCTCTAAAACTATACATATCATTTCACCTCTAAAACTATACATATTATTTCACCTCTAAAACTATACATATCATTTCACCTCTAAAACTATACATATCATTTCAGCCCCTAAACCTATACATATTATTTCACCTCTAAAACTATACATATTATTTCACCTCTAAAACTATACATATTATTTCACCTCTAAAACTATACATATCATTTCACCTCTAAAACTATACATATCATTTCAGCCCCTAAACCTATACATATTATTTCACCTCTAAAACTATACATATCATTTCACCTCTAAAACTATACATATCATTTCACCTCTAAAACTATACATATTATTTCAGCTCCTAAAACTATACATTTTATTTCAGCCCCTAAAGCTATACATATTATTTCAGCCTCTAAAACTATACATATCATTTCAGCCCCTAAAACTATACATATTATTATTTCACCTCTAAAACTATACATATTATTTCAGCCCCTAAAACTATACATATTATTTCAGCCCCTAAAACTATACATATCATTTCACCTTTAGAACTATACATATTATTTCAGCCCCTAAAACTATACATATTATTTCAGCCCCTAAAACTATACATATTATTTCAGCCCCTAAAACTATACATATTATTTCAGCCCCTAAAACTATACATATTATTTCACCTCTAAAACTATACATATTATTTCACCTCTAAAACTATACATATCATTTCACCTCTAAAACTATACATATCATTTCAGCCCCTAAACCTATACATATTATTTCACCTCTAAAACTATACATATCATTTCACCTCTAAAACTATACATATCATTTCACCTCTAAAACTATACATATTATTTCAGCTCCTAAAACTATACATTTTATTTCAGCCCCTAAAGCTATACATATTATTTCAGCCTCTAAAACTATACATATCATTTCAGCCCCTAAAACTATACATATTATTATTTCACCTCTAAAACTATACATATTATTTCAGCCCCTAAAACTATACATATTATTTCAGCCCCTAAAACTATACATATCATTTCACCTTTAGAACTATACATATTATTTCAGCCCCTAAAACTATACATATTATTTCAGCCCCTAAAACTATACATATTATTTCAGCCCCTAAAACTATACATATTATTTCAGCCCCTAAAACTATACATATTATTTCACCTCTAAAACTATACATATTATTTCACCTCTAAAACTATACATATCATTTCACCTCTAAAACTATACATATCATTTCAGCCCCTAAACCTATACATATTATTTCACCTCTAAAACTATACATATCATTTCACCTCTAAAACTATACATATCATTTCACCTCTAAAACTATACATATTATTTCAGCTCCTAAAACTATACATTTTATTTCAGCCCCTAAAGCTATACATATTATTTCAGCCTCTAAAACTATACATATCATTTCAGCCCCTAAAACTATACATATTATTATTTCACCTCTAAAACTATACATATTATTTCAGCCCCTAAAACTATACATATTATTTCAGCCCCTAAAACTATACATATCATTTCACCTTTAGAACTATACATATTATTTCAGCCCCTAAAACTATACATATTATTTCAGCCCCTAAAACTATACATATTATTTCAGCCCCTAAAACTATACATATTATTTCAGCCCCTAAAACTATACATATTATTTCAACCCATAAAACTAACATATTATTTCAACCCATAAAACTAACATATTAGTTCAGTCCCTAAAACTATACATATTATTTCAGCCCATAAAACTATACATATTATTTCACCTTTAGAACTATACATATCATTTCACCTCTAAAACTATACATATCATTTCAGCCCCTAAAACTATACATATTATTTCAGCCCCTAAAACTATACATATTATTTCACCTTTAGAACTAACATATTATTTCAGCCCCTAAAACTATACATATTATTTCACCTTTAGAACTATACATATTATTTCAGCCCCTAAAACTATACGGTACATATTATTTCAGCCCCTAAAACTATACATATTATTTCTGCTAAGAAAAGATATGTCCTGCTGTCAATAAGACCACAAGGGAAGAGGGGAGGGTTTGGTTAGTGTGTGAATAATTAGCACCTCCATGATGTATTTTAGAGCATTATGGAATTAAAATATAACACAACCACAAATTACATGATATATCTGTATATACACCTCTTTTGCAAATTGCTTGGAAATGTCTCTAATCAAAATTTAAAAAATAAAATGTTCCCTGATAGTAGTGTTTTTATATTCAATGTGTTGTATCCAATAAATCCTAATATTTGGAGCAGTCCAAACTCGACTTTGGCTTCTGACAATTTCGTACTAACACAGAAAAAACCCCAGATATTACAAGAAAAGAAAGTTTGAGTTACAACAAAGTGACCAGCAGAAACCTATAGAATATAGAAACACTGACATTAAAAAGGCTCTTAGTCGAACGTTTGTTTTGTTTAACGACACCACTAGAGCACATTGGTTTTTAATCATTGGCTATTTGATGTCAAATAGTTGGTAATTCTGACATTAGTCTTAAAGAGGATACACACTTAATTATTCCATTAATAGCAAGGGATCTTTTACATGTATATAAATGTACCATCCCACAGACAGGATAGCACATACCACAGCCTTTGATATACCAGTTGTATTGTACTGGCTGGAATGAGAAATAATCTAATGGCCACAACAATGCAAATCGATCCTAGACTGACCACAAATCAAGCAAGGGCTTTACCACTGGGCTACGTCCCACCCTTGTTAATCGAATACATTTTTACAATGGCAGCCCACTGCAGACAGTTTACAATGGCAGCCCACTGCAGACAGTTTACAATGGCAGCCCACTGCAGACAGTTTACAATGGCAGCCCACTGCAGACAGTTTACAATGGCAGCCCACTGCAGACAGTTTACAATGGCAGCCCACTGCAGACAGTTTACAATGGCAGCCCACTGCAGACAGTTTACAATGGCAGCCCACTGCAGACAGTTTACAATGGCAGCCCACTGCAGACAGTTTACAATGGCAGCCCACTGCAGACAGTTTACAATGGCAGCCCACTGCAGACAGTTTACAATGGCAGCCCACTGCAGACAGTTTCTATAATGTCAGATTTTCACATGATGCAGGAATCCTGCGTAATTGACACAACATTTACCTAAAATACTCCTAAATCAAATCTGTGTGCGTCATGGTTGACACAAAATATTTCCGATGTCAATCGATTTTACAATCATTTTTTTTAATACATAAAAACCTAACGACTAATTCAATTAAATTTCAATTCAATATATTGCACAATACCAAACAAACTGGTGTCCGCAAACAGATAGAGAAAAAGAAAAGCATACAACATCAACGAAGTTCAATACGAAAATAGCCGAGCAGTTTAACTGGTTCCCAACATACCGTATCAATAAGTTTAACGTAACTTAAGTGTCTCATGTAGTATGCCAGTCCCTTTGTCTAAATTTAGATGATTGTGACAATGTTGAATACGCAGTCTTTATATGAATATCAGACGCGAGGTTTTTGTGTTGTTTTTTTCCACCTGTCAACCGCTTTAAAACATTAAACAAATTTTTTTAAACACCTAAAAACCTAACGACTACGAACTTTCAGAACAAATATAGCCTAACGGGTTAACTGGTTCCCAACAGTATCAATACATTTAGGGGATAATATCACTGTGTTTTGTTGTTAACTATAAGGATTTATCACAAAATATTTGGATTTAGGGACTCGATATTATCCCTATTCTAATACTACACCTGCTTGCACCCTTTTGAGAACACAAACTAGAAGAGCAGACCACAAGACACCTGCTGGTGACTGCTGCTATCGATCAGTGACCGGACCGTACTTGGGGTGGGTGGATGCACGTTCATTGCTGCTAACGAAGTTTTAAAAGTTACAAAGTAACAAAATAGTAACAATAACATCATTTTCATCCATGACAGCGTACATCTACCGTCCGATTTATCACGAAAATTAACCAATGGAAAAAAGGCTTATATGAAAGTTGTATTAGAATACATAACATAAGTGTTAAAAACAGTGTGGCTGATGTACATGTGCCAGTTCCTGTCTAAATTTAGATCATCGTGACAATGTCGAATGCGCGGTCTGTTTATGGACATCAGATAATAGTTAACCAGCCACGAGTTTTTAGTTCGATCTGTCTATCTAGTTTTTTGTTTTTATTATTTTTCTTTATTGTTTTTAATACATGTAGATGGTTGAGCAAATCTCATAACAGGAGTTAGTCATAATTATTGCACAGATGCAGCTATGTTACAAAGCAGGTTAGCATGCAGCATTTGGTGACTGTAAAAGCCAAAGGGTGCATAAAAAGATAGTGTTGGGCGCATAGTAAGTCAATATTTTTCTTAATGTGCTGGGCGAGTTGCTTCCCTCTATTTAGCAAATTTAAAATGTCATTGGAAGATTTATTTTGTTAATAATGACGCAAATACTTCAGTTGGGATTTAGTGAGTACGGTAGGTTATACATTTTTGGTTTGTATGATCATTTGTTACACTATTTTGGTTGGGAAACGGTTGAAACAGGGTGCCACAAGTTATGAATACCAGCTATATAGAGGATATGTAACAATATTCGGACGTAGAAAGAACCACACTTTCTACTTCCCTTCGGACTACATAAAAAGACAAAAAAAAACACTAAATTATTTACAAGGAGAAAAACAATGGATATACATGTATATGTATTATACAGATAGAATAGTGGATATAATATAAGCATGTAATATAAATGAGGCAGTTATTCAGTTAATTATGTGATTTAAGAAATATATATCATAGATGACTCCCATTTTTAATACATGACTCCCAAAATAAAACCCTATGAGTCATGATGACTCCCATTTTCCAGATGCTAGGTGGAACCCTGAATGTAATAAGTGTGTTACCCGAACACGCAGATTAGTCCAGCTGCAGCCCAAGTGAGTAAACCCACTTCGTAAGTAGTTGTGGTCTTCACAGTCGCGCTGCAGTGCTGACAGATGATTAACATTTGATGTTGTTGATAGCGGCAGGTGGAGCCCGGCACCGCCCTCGGACCGACAATACCTGGCTGGGTAACAACAACAGCTGCAAAAGTGAAATTTAAAATTAGTTATTGAAGAATACATTTGGGTTTGTTAGGGTTTTTTAAAATATAGGTCATTGGGTGTGAATGAATGAATGAATGAATGTTTAATGACAACTCAGCACAAAAATTCACATCGGTTATTGAGTGTAAAACGAAGGTAGGTATTGAAAGAAATATATACTACATCAGACTGTCCAGCACACCCTTATGAAAAAGTAGGACAAAAGTAGGAATGAAAATATAGAAAAAGTAGGACAAAAGTAGAACTAAAACAATATGTAGCAACATTTTTTAAGCTTATACTGGGTAAGCGAATGTATTAAATTTAAAAAAGTGGTATTATTGAGAAAACACTTTTAAAATGTTTATATGGTGCTCAGTTTGTACCTGTATTTTTCTTATATTCAAAATAATATGAATCTTGTGTAATGGTCACTGTTGTACATTGTATTAAAACAAAATCCCACAACTATTGATTTTTATAATAACACAAGCAATATGCACATTTAACAGTAATTCTGGACATTTTAAAACTTTGTGCAGCAAACTAAAACCAAAAAGTAGGAAAAAGTAGGAAAAGTAGGATCACTGGACAGCTTGCTACATACTTGGGTGTGTAAGTTATTTGCAGATATTTTGTCTGCACCAGGCCTATGCACTAGCGCAGATTTGACAGTAGTATAAATTAAAAGTATCACAAGAGGGAGAGAGACTGATTATATATTATATATAAACCACATTATGTTTTGTTGAATAAACTCAGTTTTTATTTATGTTAACTTACAAAGATGGAATAACCTGTGATAATTACAGTTTATAACTCTTTATAATAGTCATTTTGTTTGGAATCATGTTGCAGAATTACCCTGGGATGGAAGGGGCACAATCATGACCCCAATATTCCTTAAAACAAATCAAAATTCTCATTGGACGTTTAGTGGACATTGCATTCACTAGCTGCAAATGCTAGTATCATACAAGTTTGCAAGTTATTAGGAATCATGACTGGCAACTTTTGGAAAATATTTAGGTGTGCTAGGTTTCACATACTGTACATATGTTAGTGTGAGGTACTCCAGTGTGGACGATGTAAGGACTGCTTTCCTAGATAATGTTTAACTTACTGTGAGGTACTCCAGTGTGGACGACGTAAGGACTGCTTTTCTAGTTAACGTTTAACTTACTGTGAGGTACTCCAGTGTGGACGACGTAAGGACTGCTTTCCTAGTTAATGTTTAACTTACTGTGAGCTACTCCAGTGTGGACGACGTAAGGACTGCTTTCCTAGTTAATGTTTAACTTACTGTGAGCTACTCCAGTGTGGGTGACGTAAGGACTGCTTTCCTAGTTAATGTTTAACTTACTGTGAGCTACTCCAGTTTAACTTACTGTGAGACTCACAGTGACGTAAGGACTTTTCCTAGTTAACTTTAACTGTGGACGACGTAAGGACTGCTTTCCTAGTTAACGTTTAACTTACTGTGAGCTACTCCAGTGTGGGTGACGTAAGGACTGCTTTCCTAGTTAACGTTTAACTTACTGTGAGCTACTCCAGTGTGGGTGACGTAAGGACTGCTTTCCTAGTTAATGTTTAACTTACTGTGAGGTACTCCAGTGTGGATGACGTAAGGACTGCTTTCCTAGTTAACGTTTAACTTACTGTGAGCTACTCCAGTGTGGACGACGTAAGGACTGCTTTCCTAGTTAACGTTTAACTTACTGTGAGGTACTCCAGTGTGGACGACGTAAGGACTGCTTTCCTAGATAATGTTTAACTTACTGTGAGGTACTCCAGTGTGGACGACGTAAGGACTGCTTTCCTAGATAACGTTTAACTTACTGTGAGGTACTCCAGTGTGGGTGACGTAAGGACTGCTTTCCTAGTTCATGTTTAACTTACTGTGAGGTACTCCAGTGTGGGTGACG